>NW_019154106.1:41277057-41290486 GCF_002288905.1 Enhydra lutris kenyoni
AAAAAAAAAAAAAAAAAAAAAAAACATTTACCAGAAATTGCAACTTTCATATAAAAGGTTACCAATGCAAAATTGTTCAAAGGCTCTCTGATCCTATATAAAAAGTCAATCTTTGAAGCAGGATTTCAAGCCTGATAGGGAATTAAGTTTAGCACAGACCACAATATAAGCTTATTGAAATTCACCTTTGCCAGAGACAATTTTTGGTGTTCTAAGGAAGAGGCTTCCATGCTGGAGATCCATCATCTCTCCCTTCAGTTTGTCTTCCATGACATCAACAAGAGCAAGTTCATCTGCCAAGTCCTAAGAAATATAACATTTTTAGTCAAATGCAAAGCATATATTATTTAGTCAAATAGAAAAGCATGCAAAATTTCTGTATTTCTAGGACAGAAAGAGTTCTGCTACTTTATTAGTATTGGGACATACCTCAAAATAAAGGTAGGCCCCCATTTAAAAACGGACTCTCAGATGACCCAAGCATAGGAAGAAGTATTGATCTTCTCTCCTCACTAGAGCAAGCTTTGCAAGGGCTCCACCACGCCACTATATGGAAGCAGAACCCTGGACTGGCAATGGATGGAATATCACCCAATTACATAAAGCTGCTGTATTTACACTCTCAAATTCAGTTTTTTACATTGATTTTAGGTCATTATTCATTACAATAGTGAGTCTGACTAATATTACGACTTGGAAGTTAAAAAAAGTGGTATTCTGGATCGTTTTGTCTATATATTTCCCATACATTAACCAATACTAACAGTGTCACATGAATATAGATTTGTGCATTGCAAAATATTGGTGAAAAACGTCCTTTCAAGTGAACCAGCAAATGTTCACAGGTACATCTCCGACCAGGAGCACCAGTAACCGATTTAACAGACATGGGTTGTGAACTGTTATAACTAAGTTAAGTTATACTGGCTGAGCTACAGATCTACCCCGAATCATCTATGATAACCTTGCACTACGCTTATACACACCCAAGTTAGAGAGCATCACAGGAAAAGACCACAGGTGATTCACAGGTGTAAAAAAAACAGATGGCATCAACTTCTGATCCAGCAGAAAAGCAGTAAGAATTGGTACCGGCACCCCCTCATTTTCAGAAGTCTGCATTATGCCAATTCATTTTTACACAAGACCTAACATTGTACCTGTTTTTACTGAAAGAAATCCAAAGAGGATTTGTGCTTTTATGAAAAAGGCAAAAAGCAATAATGGCATTCAGTTGTTTGTTCTGCAGTGAGCCCTTAGAGTAGTAGTACACATCCTAGGTACCAACAAGCTCCTTCCCTAGGGAACTTTACTCAGCATCTCAGTATCAAGCTGTCATAGCTTTGAACTGTGTGAACATCTGTACTTCACCTCTATTTTGTGTATCTGTCAGCAAGATGTGTCCTAAGGTTCAGAAAAGCCTAAGGTTATTTCTTTTGTCTGGGAATGCTCAAAAAAATTTTCTATTAATCAATGGTAACTGTCTTCACTTTACACCATTGTGGCTTCGGAAAGGTTTCACAGCAATGGTCTCCTTTAGGATGGTGGGGGAAGCCTTTACACTGTTACTCCTCCTAAGAACACATATGAAGCAACAGGTTGTAACCCAACCCTACATAGCTCATTTCTGCCTTCAGTTCCTTATTTCATTCCTTTCCTGTTCAAAAACCAGAATTAATCATTTCACTCCCTTATTTGAACTCCAAATCTAAATTTAAAATATTTTATGGTAAGTTGCAATTATTTTTATATATAAACCAGGCCTGACTACTTAAAATGTGTTTATTCATTCACAAATTCTAACTAAGTGTTAGCTCCATAACTGGTACCAAAATTACTATTCAAGGTGGGATTTTTTTGTGGAAGAAAGGCTTAGGATTTCCCACATTTAGCGTGATTTTAAATTTTACCAAATGTATGATTTTCAATTCAAAAATTATTTTAAAATAACTTTAGCTTGTTTAAAGGCATGGACTCTTTCATTTGTAGGCAATTCATGCATGTTAATAGGGCAAAGTGAATTCAAGGAACAGTGTCACCCTGGGGTGCCTGGGTGGCTCAGTCCTTAAGTGTTAGCCTTCGGGTCAGGTCCTGGAATTGAGTCCCTCACCTCCCTGTTCAGCGGGAAGCCCTCCTCTGCCTCTGCCACTCCCCCTGCTTGTGTTCCCTTTCTCGCTGTGTGTCTGTCAAATAAAAAATATTTTAAAACCTCTTAAAAAAAAAAAAAAAAAAAAAAAAAAAAGGAACGGTGTCACTTGCCCGACAACTTTTTCTTTTTAGTTCAGATACGCTTTTGGTATGGCATCACATTTCTGAAGTTTGTTCCATAAAATGCTGAGTGCATGAACCTGAATCTTTGTATATACAATGTGATAATGCAATTCTTGGAGGAGTGGGGGGATGGGTGGCTCCCAGAAAGATGGGCTCTCACTTACCTTCATTAAGATACTGATGGCACAAGCCATGCCAACAGCACCAACCCCAACAACTGTAATCTTATTTTGGGGGACATGTTCTTCCTTAAGAAGATTCTGAATCAGCTGATCTTTGAGAGTTGCCATTTTGGACTTAGAACCAAAAGGAATCTAAAGGGGAGAAAAAACGCACAGTCACCGCATCTTCTTTAAATTAACGCTATTAACCAAAAGCTGTTCCAAAGGAGTTCATTTTACTTCTTTTGGGGGTACTTGCCACTAAAAGGGGGGAAGGAAAAAACCTAAAGCTGGCCACAGGAATGTTGAAAGACCTAATGCCAGGGTCTGGTCTCTCTAGCATCTTGGTGTAAAGGATCTCACCTTGGCATGGAATAGTATTGACGTTTGAGTGTAAATATAGCTTCCTGAGGACTCACTCATCTTGACTTATTAACCCCAAGCGGGGCCGCCTTTCCTCACACAAAATCGCTGTGAGCTGCCTGCCCAGCTCTACTCCAGTCACCCGGGTTCCCGCCAAACCCTCAAGTAAGGACCCGAGGAACGTGGAAAACCTCCTGTAACTGCCTCATGGAACCACCCAGTCGTCTTACGGCATGCAAAAAGCTCTGCTCATGCGCAATCACTCCCTCATCCAGCCCCAGAAGGATGCCAACAGCTCAGCCAGAGCTCATGGGGTTTACCGCCCCTCCCCCACTCCCGCCTGCGCGAGACTCGCGCGCATGCTCATTTCCAAGCAGTGGGCGGGGACAAGAGTAGAGTAGGAACCCCAAGCTTTCCAGAGTTGGGCACTGCCCCGGACGGCGGCGGCCGGGGTAGCCCCGCCCACGAGCGGAAATGACTGGAAATTACTCTTAGGGTCAGACGGAGAGAGCCCCGCGGCGGAGTTTAGACCTAAGTAATGCCCCAGCTGGCTGCCTCCCTGGCTACGCATGCGGCCACAGCCAGACTTTAAATCGCAAATACTTGATTGCTGTTAACAAACCGGGAGGGAGGCGCCTCGTGTGGCTTCTGCTGCGATCCATGTTGCAAAGGCGTGAGGCCCGGTAGGAGGAAATAGGAAGTGCAAAAATAGCTGTAGAGGCCCGGAGCCCTAAAGTTAATAGGATACTTGGTGTAATCCTCCATTTCCAAAGCCGGGGAGGAGGCCTTCGCTCTGCTAATGCAACCCCGCACTGCATTCACTGGAAAGATTACCACAGGCTGAATCCCAAAGCCCCACGTCTAGTCTTGAGTTCCAAAAGGGCAAAAATATCCAAGGACTTCCAGGCAGACTGCCCAGAGTCACCAAGCTGGAATCGGATCTCTCCTTACAAATCACTGCTATTTCTAGACCTGGCTTCACCGAAAACCTAAGGATCCAGCGCTCCCTTTAATGTGGGGACACGGGTGACGGAGGAGCCCTGCAGAAAGAGGGTCTATTCCCCAAATCTGCCACCCACTTTGTTACCTCAGAGTTGCCCTTTCTCCCAGCTTTAGGTCCCCCCCCCCCCATTTTTCAAAAGGAGTGGATGGTACCAGATATCCTACTCGCAAAATACCATCTGCGACGCAGGAGGGCTGAATTCTCTTCCGGCTTCATCTTTGCATGCATCGTGCCTAGGGCAGCACCTGATACATCAGCAGTCGCTTATTAAGTGTAATTTGCGCAGAGAGCGCCCTGTAACAGCGACAGCAGCCGCTCCATGGAGTCGACCTCTCGCGAGCCCCAGGGTTAAAAAGCGACCCGAGCAGCGCTCCCCGGCTTTCATACCTCCTCCCCCAGCCCCACCGCCCGACTGCTGAGGCTTTTTCGGCTCTGTGGGTTCTGGAAATCGGACCTCGAGTTCTGTGCCGTTTGCCTCTTTTAAGCCCGGAGGTATGCCCCACCCTTCATTTTCTGTCCTATTCTTGTCCTTCTGCATCCACTTGGGCTTTCGACCACAGGCTTTCCCAGCCCGACCAGAGATCGTGGTGCCCGCTTAGAGCAAAAGCAGAGTGCTGCTGGCTCCCGAGCCCACGCATGGCGTGGGCCACCGCCCAGGTATGGTCTGCGAACTCTGCCTCACCCCCGCCACCCCCACGCCCCGGAAACGGAGACCCCTTTGCGGGCAGCGTCGAGTTAGCAAACCCGAGGCTGCTCGTTCTCCTGACCCTCCAGCTCCGTGCACTTGGGGCCAGACCGTACCGGGAGTGCACGTCGGGAGGGCGGGCGTCACCGGCGCGCGAGACTGGATCCGGACTTGGCAGCAGCGGCTCCGACACTCGGAGCTGAGCGCGGGAGGGGCCTTAAATGGAACCGCGAGGCTGACGTCAGGGGGGAGCCGGGCGGACGTGCGGGAACCCACGTGTGGGTCGGACTAGGGGCGGGCTCCGAGCCGGGCGGGGCAGTGGAGCAGTTTAGGCGGCGCGCGCAGCGGGACCGCCAACCTACCGACAGACCCATGTGCGTCCGGAGATCTAAGGGGCTGCTAGAGCCACGCTACCTCCCGCCACAAAAGCCCAAGCCAATCAAGCGGACCCTCAGGAAAAGCTTAATCGGAATCTTCACCGCTGTTTCCCATTGCCCAGAACAGCTTCTGGCTCACAGGCGCTCAACAGTTTGTTGGAAAGGAGGGAATCCCTAGCACAGCATCATTCTGACCCTCCCCAGGTGGTGTGATCGCCAAAACTCGCTGTGCCCTCCACCTGCTGTTAAACCTTCAGCTCTAGCCTTCGTTGGTGCTGGTTTCCTTTGCTTGGCCTGCCTTCCTTCCCGATATCTTCTTTAAACCTTACCCATCTAGTAACACACACACACACACACACACACACGTGCGCGCAAAGTTGGTGTCTCTCTTGTTTCTGCATCTGCGAAGCTGTGTCTCCTTCAAACCGGTTTGCATTGGTGATATGTGTCACTCTGCTCTCTTCCCTGTCCGTGCTTCTCTCAAGGCCATGGATCAGTCTACTTCCTCCTTTGTACCGGGGACCAACTTAGAGTCCAGTTGGGAGAAAGATCCATAATTACGGGTTTCTTCGTTTTGAAGGGAACATGCTAATCTCAGTTGCAGAAAAACAGGGCATCTCTCTAGCATGTCCTAACAGTTTTCTCTTCACTCTAGGAGGCCCAGCCACCTAGGCGCTCACCTCAAACACGCAGCTGGACCAGCTGAAGGCCAACCACAGATTACCGGTTGTTTCTCAGGGCAGGGCCTATCTATGCAATACTGCCTGTGGTTACTCAGTTTTTGCAACAATGTCCTCATTCAGTCAGGGCTGGGCGCCTGCCTATTTGTCAGATGTGACCACAGCTGCTGGCAGGAGGGCAGAGCTCAGAAAATAGAAGGTAGGCTGGGAAGACAGGTAAGAACTCTCACCAGGACTCTGGAATTACCTCTAAAGGTAATCTAGGCAAAAGTTTTCAGCCCCCTAAATTAAGGCACCTACAGCTCCCTCCAAGCACAGCTTCTGTCTTTGAAGAACAGTAGTCTCTACTCAACCTTACAAATATGAATAAATCAAGTACCATAAAACAAGTACCAAATTTACTGAGCACCTCCTATGTGCCAGGCAGCAAGCTAGGTAATACCTATACTCATCTTCACGGTAATTCTTTGGAATAGGCATAATTATCCCCATTTTGTGGATAAGAAGCCAAGGCTCAGAGAGATTCGTGACTTTGCCAAGGTCATACAACTAGTAAGTGATTGCAGCTGATTCTTCAGGACTGCCTTCAAAGCCCATGACTTTTTTCCTGTATAGGACGTTGTCCCATCTCCACCCTTCACCCTCAACTCCACAAAAGTGAAATTATGGAGGAGGCCCAGCCAGTCCTAGGCTCAGAAAGTTGCATTTTCAGTGACAGATAGTAGGTGTTGCTGGTGGTTCCCACCTGTCGGTTGAGCTGAGACATCAGTCTTCTCCTGCCCTCAGACTGGTACTTATTCCATCCATGCTCCCGCTTTTCAAGCCTTTAGACTTGGACCAGAGTTTACACCACCTGCTGTCCTGGGTCTCCAGCTTACAAATGGCTGATCTTGGGATTTCTCAGACTCTATAACTGTCTGAGCCAATTCCTTGTAATAGATCTCATTATAACTCCTATTCGTTCTGTTTCTCTGGAGAACCCTAATACAGTCCAAATAGGAGAATTTCTGTACTCAAGTCCAGGCAGAATGTGGGACCCATGAGATGGGCTAGAAAAGCACTGTTTCAGAGGGCAGACCAGACTTCTCCAACCTAACCAAGCATTCTTCAAGGATGGCCCCTTTGAAAGGCAACATTTTACAAAGAGGTGGCTTGACCAGGGCACAGGCTGGCCTCAGAGAATGGGTGGTGCTAAGCAACCCACATAAGATTTTTCTAAAATGGGAAAAAAAAAAGAAAAATGATTTTTCAAAAAAAAGACCTGGCCAAAGGATCGTGTCCACCCAAAACACAGGGCTGAGTCACTCCTTCATTCAGTATTTGTTACTCCTCCTCAAGAAAGTTCAATGGCTCCTCACTCGAGGGCCTCAAGAATGAAATCCAGGGGCACCTGGGTGGCTCATTTGGTGGAGCGTTTGCCTTCTGCTTGGTGTGATCCCGAGAGTCCTGGTATCGAGCCCTGCACTGGGCTCCCTGTTCAGCAGGGAGCCTGCTTCTCCCTCTACCTACCCCTACTCTGCTCGTGCTTTCTCTCTCTCTCAAATAAATAAATAAAATCTTCTAAAAAAAAATCCAAGGAATAAAATCCAAATTCCTTGGCAGTCACTCTAGGCCTTCTATGATGCAGTGCCCACATCCCCTCTCTCACCTTATCGCCTATTTTCCTGCATGCTCCCTACATGCCAGTCCCAAGGCTCCTTCCTACCTTCCCCAGATACGCCATGCACTTCCACCGAGGCAGTTCCTTGAGCCTGCATGTTCTCCACCTTGTCACCATCCCTGCCCTCCCCAAACCCACAGACTCATAGATCAAATGCTGTTGCCTGAGCTTTATATTAAACTAATCCTTATTGCTTTTTTTAAAGATTTTATTTATTTATTTGACACATAGAGATCACAAGTAGGCAGAGGCGGGGTCGGGGGGGGGGGGGGGGGGGGGAGGAGCAGGCTCCCCGCTGAGCAGGGAGCCTGACATGGGGCTCTTATCCCAGGACCCTGAGATCATGACCTGAGCCAAAGGCAGAGACTTAACCCACTGAGCCACCCAGGCGCCCCAAACTAATCCTTATTGCTGCTCCTCTCTTTTTCTCACTAGCCTGTGAGCTCCTCCTGGGCAGAAACTTTCTCCCTTATCTCCATACTCCCAGCATATATGTTAATTTGTTTTACAAATATATTTTGAATTATATGCTCACTATGCAAAGGGCACTGTGCTAGGTGCTGGGGATATAACAATGAATGAGACAGATGCATAAGTCTTCAAAGACTATACCATTTAATGGGGGAGACCAACAGCCTTCTCCCCTATGGCTAAAATGTAAGAATATAACACTACCTCAAAAGAGGTACCAAAAAAAATTGCTCTAGCATTCAGAAGAGAGAAAGTTCCTTTGGGTACAGGAGTATCAGAGAAGGCTTCCTGGGAGAGGCAGCATCTGAGCTTAACCTAGAAAAAGACTTCAGTTGCTGAAGATCAGGTGTTGAGAAAACAGAAAATGCAGTGTGAGCAAACGCATGGAGTCAGGAAACGCAAAATGTGTCTTGTGAATCTTAAGCTTTAAATGCCAGGCTATGAAATATGGGTGTTTTTTCCTTTTTTTTTTTTTTTTTTTTTTTTTTTTTTGGTGGTCGGTGGGAGTCATAGATGTTTTGGGAGAATGAGAGAGTTAGAGGGAAAGCAAGCAAGGTAGTTGCAAGGTCATGGAAAGTGGGGCAGGGTGGGGCAACACACCTTGTTTTGTAATAATACACAAGAAGCTCAGAACTCATACAGCTCCAACTGCAACTGTACAGAACATTTGCTTCCCTGACACACCCTACACAGCCCCACAGCCCCTCTTTTTTTCACCGTTTCCATGTTTGCAAAACTTTCCTGAGTTGCAGGGCCCCAGACACAGATGGTCTCATCGGTTTCTGTCCCTGACAGGCCAGCCCTGCTGAGGACGAGCCAAAGCAAAGGCTCCTCTCTCTGGCAAGAGAGCAGGTGCCTGCCCTTGGAAGACTGCTTCCTGTTGTCCCCAACCCCATCCACCTCTCACATGGTGGGAGTGGAAGCCAAAGACTCCACCCTGATTACTCCATCCTGGGTGCCTCCCCCCACCCCCCTTCCAGGCTGCCCTCATCATCAGGTACTAGAAGCTGCCTCTGTTTCTCTTTTTGACTTGGATGGTTATTCCCTCCGGAGTTCATTCCTCACATGATCACCTAATAAAATTCACCTCAAAAACTCTGGATTCTTTTTTCTGTAGACCGAATGTTAGTGATCACCGCCCCCCGCCCCATGTCCCCCAGTCATATGTTGAAACCTAATTCCTAATGTGATAGTATTGGGAGGTGGAGCCATTAGGAAGAGATTAAATCATGAGGGTGAAGGCTTCATGAACAGAATTAGTGCCCTTAAAAAAGAGGGGCTTCCTAGTCCTTTCTATCATGAGAAGACACAGTGAAAAGACAGCTGTCTATGAACTTGGGAAGTGGGCCTTCACCAGACACCTGCTATAGCCTGGGTCTTGGACTTCCTAGACTCCAGAACTGTGAAAAATAAGTTTCTGTTGTTGGGAAGTCACCCAGTCTGTGGTGTTTTGTTACAGCAGCCTGAATGGACTAAAGCACCTTCAAGCCACTTCCCACCCTAGGAAAAGAAGTGAGATCTGTGCCCTTTCCTATCTGTCTTACCCTGGCAGGGAGTGAGGCCTCACGCTTTCCATCACGTTGACAGGTTCCAAGGCAAAGACTGTCACCAGAATATAAGGGCTTCCAAATTGAGGGGCCTCAAAATCAGTGCTACAGAGGGTGTCCTAAGGCCTCTCCAAGCTAGACAATCCCCAGCATATAGAATGTCCCTTATCTAATCCCCACAGGGGAGGACTGTGGGAAGTTGTGACAGCCTTTCCCTCTGACATCTTGGGTGGCAAGGACAGTGATGGGCATGGCTTAGCAAAGAAGAGTGGGCAGCCTGGTGGAGAAGTGACACTGACCTGAGGGGTCAGGAGACCTGGGTTCTTGCCTGGCTTGGTCATGGACCTCTGAGTGACATTGTGGCAGTCACATTCCTTCAGTAGCCTCAACATCCTTCAGTAAACCTAAGAGGATCTCTGCCAGTTCTAACACCCAGGTAGGATCTGAGTTCGTGAATCAAGCCTCCATGTACACCTTCATTTTTAGGATTGCTCAGAACTCAGAGGCAAAGCTGTCCTCCATTTTGGGAAGTGATTAGGGCTGCTCCTGGGGTGGAGGCAGACATTCGAGGTGCCTGGCTGCATCCATGGCAACAAGAATCCCACGCTTAGCATTCTCTTATCCCCAATATTAGTTCCAAAACTGGGTCCAAAATTCCCAAGAAACTGGTTGGGTGTCGACTATGTGAATGAAACATCTCACTGGGCTTTGGAACCAAATTACTGTTAACAGGAACCCATCTCTCTCTGATTCTTCAAGGAATTCTTGAAACCTTACCAAATGAGGAATTACATTCCAAGCTCTAGTGTAAAGAAGAAGTCTGATTTCCTATAAAATTCCAAGAGGATCAAAGCAAGTATAGTTGTGAATAAAGCCCGACTACTCTATTTGTAATTTCCTGGGGCTACAGTGTGGGGAAGGAATGGAGGTCTCCTTATTTGTGCAGATGCTGACTGGCAGAGCCCCCTCACTGAAATTTGGGCCTGTGGGCCCTGGGATTTTGTTTAAACTGCTGTTCACAGCCATTCATCTAGCTGTACCCCATTCATCTGCCTGTACTTTGAGCCTGTTCAGAGGGCCCTGGCCTGAAAATGCTGTCCCACCTCATATTTTTTGGGTACTAGAAGAGGTTCTGACTCCCTGGGGAGCATGAGAGTCTGTTAAGAGAAGCAAAGGAGAGCTTCCTGGGTGCCTCAGGAAGTATCCCAGGCTGTGGTGGGTCTGGTGTAGAGGAGGAGAAGGCTTCCCCTGCCGCTAGATAAAACTCACTGGGTCCCTCACACGTGCATAGCCTAGGGCGGCTGTCATGTTCAGTGAGAACATGACTTCAGCCAAGAGAAGAAAGCAGAGCCGGAATTTTTTTACCTCCATTTTACTGGTGAGACTGTGGAAACCTCAAAAAATGGAATTGCCCCAGGCCACACAGCTGGAAAACAGCCAGGCAGATTGCACACTCCCAGACTAGCTTTCTTTCCCAGGGCCCACTCTGCCCCTCTGCCTTTTCCTGTGGTGCTTCACGGCCTGGAAAGCGCTTAGCCAGCCCTCTGCTCCCGGGATCTCAAAGGGCAAATGTGACAGGGCTGCAGAAAGGTCCAGGCGGCTCATCTGTCCACAGGGCTGCTCCAGGGCTTTATCTAATCAGCTTCCCTCCCCCTGGCACTCCATTACCTTGCACGGCGTGCCTGTGTGCAGGGCCAAACTCTGCCCTTTGTACAAACACACTTGCCATGTCAGGCCCTGTCAAAGGACATTCCAACTTAGCTCATCCTCCAGTTTTAGCCACAGAAGGGAGGAAAGCCTAGGGGAGGCCCTCCCAGCCTTGGCCCTTCTTTAGCCACTGAATCAGAGGGAGACCAGCCCCTCAGGCCTGCCCCTGCGTTGCTGACACTGTGGGGCCTCTCTGCTATCTCTTCTGGCCCACAGGGCAAGCACTCACTGTGGGACACTAGGGCTCAGGGAAGAGAAGGGAAGTGCTCTTGGCTCCCATAGCGTTTCAGTGGTGGTGACCAAGGTGCTGGAGCCTCCCAACGAGTCTAGTACTTTCTCACTGCACCAGACATGTGGTCTTCTCAGCCAGCCTGGGCTCTAGCCTGGCACTGTGGGTGTGGCTCTCACTCCAGTCTCCGAATCCTGGTTTTTTCCACTGTCCCAGAGCCTCTTCCAACAGCCCCTACTGAGGTTGGCAGCTTGGCAATGAGGCCTCACTGTGCAGGCGGCCACACCCAGCCATTAATGCTACAGTATTGGCACGAGGCCACCACAGCCTCAGCCTGCTCTCCAGGCCCCTGAGCAGCAGGCTCATGATGTCACAGGCCCTCCCCTGAGTCTCAGCTCCTTCTGAAGCAACCACATTTCTCCTCCTTCTTCATCAGCCACAGATGGGCACAGGCTGTGCCGGCATCTCCATAGTAACCGGGGCCTTCAGTTTCCTGCCTTGGGCCACAATCCAGAGCCAGCACCGTTGGCAGAACTCCTCTGCAGATGCCAGGAAGGCTGACTGTCGCTGCAGGCCCATCACCCCTTAGTGTCAGCCCTGGGAACAACAGCCTAGGGAGGTAGCCGGGCTGGGCATCCTTTTAAACCCATCAGTTTTTTGAGAAAGGTCTTGAAATGAGGTCAGGCTGGGAAGCCCACTCCCTCTCCCCCATGTGGAATTGATTCTTCAAGGCAGGTAGTGGGGCGCTGGGGTTAAACTCTTTTCAGGGCAACGGGTGAAGGTTAAAAATTCCACAACATGTTGGTTGGCTTTAGACTTTGCCCTTCCTGGCAGAGGGGGCAGTGGCAGTACAGGAGACAGAGTGCAATGGATTAGGCAATGATCCCAGTTCTTGGCCATCTCCCACCCCACAAGATGGATCCTGGGGCAGTTGAGGCGCTGGCAGACTCCCAACCGGGGAAGGGGGTTATGGATGAGAAGTTAAAGACTCCATTTTACTGGTGAGACTGTGGAAACCCCTGTCCTGGTGAGAATGAGAGGATGGGCAGACCTGCCCCCTTGTCAGCTCTCCCGATGGAGAGGAGGAGGGGTGCTTGCGGGGCACCCAGGGGCAGGGACGGCGCTGACCTCACCGCCACGATCCCCAGGACTGGGGAGGTGTCTTCATAGAGGTTCTGTTTCCAGGGGAGAAAGAAATCAGAACGCCAAGTGGAACTGCTTCTGGTTGCCACGCTTCTCTTCTCAGCTCAGAGATGCGCGCTTCTCCGCTTTCAGTGACGACACTCCTGCTGGGGGAGAGGAGCGCGCCTGAAATTGGGCTGTATGTATACAGCACCAGGCCAGTGTTCGCAGCCTTCCCTGCTCCCCGGAGCACCCCACCGCTTTCCCTTTTGCCCCCAGTCTCAGAGGGGAGTCCATCTTTGCATGAGTTCTTTGGGCTTTTGTGATGCCGAATCAAGAACCTCAGTTGACCTAAGACTATATAGGATGGTAGAGGGGAGCTTTGGGTCTATGGCTGTTAATACACATGATAAAGAAGCAGAGAAAACATCTCAAGGGTATTGCGGAGGGGGGCGTGGGGGGACGTTTAAAAAGACATGCCCTAACTCTGCGGCTGGCTGAAGGTGGGCTGCAGAGGAAGGCGGATTCTCACTTGGTGCGGCTGCAGTCCTCACTGTGAGCCGCACTCCGCTTTGCTGAAGGACCAGCCAAGCATCTGAGCTATTTTGAAATTCCCTGTGACCATGGAAGGGGGCTTCTTAGTGTCAGGAGCCCAAACCCCGTGGGTCCAGACTTTGAGAGAATTGCCAGAATAATCACTCCCATGTTTCCCGAACATTTAATATGTCCCTAGCCCTCCTACCAAGTGCTTTAGGTGCGTTCTCTGATTTAATCCTCACGACTGCCCCGAAGAGTAGGGAACATCATCAAGTTCGTTTTAGAAACAGGAACTGAGGGGCGCCTGGGTGGCTCAGTGGGTTGAGACTCTGCCTTTGGCTCAGGTCATGATCTCAGGGTCCCGGGATCAAACCCCGCATCGGGCTCTCTGCTCAGCGGGGAGCCTGTTTCCTCCTCTCTCTTCTGCCTGCCTCTCTGCCTACTTGTGATCTCTCTCTCTGTCAAATAAATAAATAAATAATCTTAAAAAAAAAATAGAAGGGCGCCTGGGTGGCTCAGTGGGTTAAAGCCTCTGCCTTCAGCTCAGGTCATGATTCCAGGGTCCTGGGATCGAGCCCCACATCAGGCTCTCTGCTTAGCAGGGAGCCTGCTTCCT
>NW_019154106.1:41290586-41418136 GCF_002288905.1 Enhydra lutris kenyoni
GATCTCTGCCTACTTGTGATCTCTCTCTCTGTCAAATAAATAAATAAATAATCTTAAAAAAAAAATAGAAGGGCGCCTGGGTGGCTCAGTGGGTTAAAGCCTCTGCCTTCAGCTCAGGTCATGATTCCAGGGTCCTGGGATCGAGCCCCACATCAGGCTCTCTGCTTAGCAGGGAGCCTGCTTCCTCCTCTCTCTCTGCCTGCCTCTCTGCCTACTTGTGATCTGTGTCTGTCAAATAAATAAATAAAATCTTAAAAAAAAAAATAGAAACAGGAACTGAGTCTGAGCCAGGTGAAGGAGCTTGCCCACAGTCCCACGGCCAGATGTGCGGTAGCTGGGCTGCAGAGGCCTGCGATCTGAGAGGCGTGGGGCAGGCTCCAGAGTGGAAATCAGGAGCTTCCACCCCTAGCAGCAGGAACAATGGAGAGTTCCTCTCAGCAGCCTCTCAAGGACATTGCCAGGCCATCCTGAAGAGGACTCTCTCCAGAGCGGCAGACTCTCACTGAACTAATGAAGCAGAAAATGGATGGGGTTTCCATGAGGCATTGCTGCCTAGAAGCTGCTCCCTCACTGATGTGAGCAGAAGGAATGTATGGAGCGCCAAAGTGATTTTCTCTGGGGCAGCTCCCGCCAACCTGTTTCGGGGCCATTTTGCTAAGACCTGAGGGTGGAGGGGCTGGGGAACTCACAGCCCAAGTGGGCCCCTCGGAGGAGGAGGCCCTGTGTGTCTCTCTGTCCTGACCATTCAGAACCCAGACGTCTCCCTCCTGCCCCTGCCACACAGAGAGACGTTTTCTCCTCTCCAGGAGAGGGATGCACAGCGGGGCCTCCGTCTACGCGGGGCTCCTCTAGGCTGCATCAAACTCCTTACCCTTCAGAAAGACGGTCTCAGTGGGAACCTCCACTTTGGGCGCCAGACAGGACTTGGGTTCTAGCCCTGACTCTGCTTCTACTGCCCATATGTTTCTGGGCAAGTCACTTCACCCCTCTGAGCCTTATGCAGATGTGAGAGAGAAAAAATAAAAGAAGCCATCTGATAGTTTTAATGCAAGAAGGACTTGGCACAGGACACTTGCTCAATAAGCCATTTCCTTATCTCAGGAAATGAGCTGAGGAGAGAGTTGGGTTTGTGGTCTCTGTTCTGACAGTTTGTCATTTATTTTGGACTGTAACTGGTTCACAGACTTCTTGGCCCTGCACTGAGACCTGGCCTAACCTCTTCCTCAGGTGAGGGCTGCCCCAGGACCTGCATATAATGCCTCCCTTATTCAAGTTTGTTTTGGTTGGTTTTCTTGGGGGAAGTGGTGTTTTGATTTTTTTTTTTTTTTAAAGATAGACAACTTGGGGTGCCTGGGAGGCTCAGTTGGTTAAGTGTCTGACTTTGGCTCAAGTCATGATCCCAGAGTCCTGGGATAGAGCCCCACATCGGCTCCTAGCTCAGCAGGGAGTCTGCTTTTCCCTCTCCCTCTGCCTCTCCCCCTGCTCATGGTCTCTTTCTATCTCTCTGTCTCAGTAAATAAATAAAATCCTTTTAAAAATTGTTAAAAAATAAAAACCATTTTTTTTTTAAGATTTTATTTATTTATTTGACAGACAGAGATCACAAGTAGGCAGAGAGGCAGGCAGAGAGAGAGAGGAAGGGAAGCAGGCTCCCTGCTGAGCAGAGAGCCCGATGCGGGGCTCGATCCCAGGACCCTGGGATCATGACCTGAGCCGAAGGCAGCGGCTTTAACCCACTGAGCCACCCAGGCGCCCCAATAAAAACCTTTTTTTTAAAAAAGATTGTATTTATTTATTTGACAGACAAGAGATCACAAGTAGGCAAAGAGGCAGGCAGAGAGAGAGAAGGGGAAGTAGGCTCCCTGCTGAGCAGAGAGCCAGATGTGGGGTTTGATCCCAGGACCCTGAGATCATGACCTGAGCCGAAGCCAGAGGCTTAACCCACTGAGCCACCCAGGTGCCCCCCCCAAAATAAAAATAATCTTAAAAAAAGGGGAACGTCTTATTACTTAGGATTATAGTCATATATATATAAGCTGGGCCGGGCTGGCCAGGGAAGGACTACCAGTTCCTAATTTCTTATAGTGCCTCTAGTCCAGGGTATAAAATACATGGGTGTTCCTTGACACCCTAAGCTGGCCATGCTGCCTGGCCATTGCCAAATGCAGGCCAGTTTCTGCCTCTTGCATGCATTCAGAAAGGCAGCCTCTGCCTGGGAGGCCGGCTTTCCTCAGCTTTTTTCTCATGGGTTGGAAAGACAAACAGCCATGCAATGTCCAGACAGCCACTAAGGGAGGGACACATCTCCAGGAGACAGGTTCTGATCAGTGTCTTTCCCCAACTATGGCTCTTTGCTTTGGCCTCATACTACTCTGGGTTTGACTCCTAGCTTTGCTACTTACTGTGAGAACGTGGGCAGGTTATTTGATCTCGTGGAACCTCTGAGTTCTCGTGGAACCTCCTCTAGAATGGAGATAATACCATTTTCATAGATTGTTGTGAGGTTTAAATGCAAAGCTCTGGGCATAATAAATGGTGCTCAAGGGACGCCTAGGTGGCTCATTGGTTAAGTGTCTGCCTTGGGCTCAGGTCATGGTCCTGGGGTCCTGGGATCAAGATCCCTCTGCTTGTGTGCTCTCACTCTCTTTCTCGGACAAATAAATAAATAAAATCTTTAAAAATAAATAAATAAATAATAAATAAATAAATAAATAAGGGGTGCTTGGGTGGCTCAGTTGGTTGGTTAAGCGACTGCCTTTGGCTCAGGGCATGATCCTGGAGTCTTAGGATCAAGTCCCGCATGGGGTTCCCAGCTCAGCAGGGAGTCTGCTTCTCCCTCTGAGTCTCCCCCTTCTTGTGTTCTCTCTCTCTCAAATAAATAAAATCTTAAAAAAAAACTAATAAAACAAAATAAATAAAATAAAATACAATAAAATAAATGATGCTCAAGAAATATTAGTTCCCTTTTCTCTTCCTTTGGGGAGATCTGGAATGTTGCACTCTGGGACACTTTCTGGGAAGCTCTCAAGAGTTCCATCTAATAAGGGGGACAACCTGCAGGAGCCAGGAAAGACCTTTGATACCACATGCTTCCCAACTGGCACTGCCTTGTTGGGCTGGAGATATCCCAGGGGCAGTTCTAAGACAGGCACAGAGCCAGTTGCCTTCCCTGAGGCTAAGAACTAAACACACCGGAAAACTGTCAATTACCAATTCCTCCCATATGCTCACCTGGCAGCTCAGGGCAGCAGGTGCAAAGGTGCAAAGGAAGGGAGGTCCCTGGCAGCAGAAATACAGCCCTAAGATGGAGGCAGTTTCTAGGAGGTCTACTTTGTTACTCCAGCTCTGGCCCCCCGCAGATAGCCTCTTGCCATTCAGAATCAGCTAACTCAAACCAGGGCAGAAGCATTTCTAACACTCATTCCACAGAAACAAACTGATTTCGGTGAGGAAGGCTACCACTGGGTGGTCCTTAGTTTCCATTCCAGTTTGTGGACCAGCAGTAGGAGACGAGCATACATCCAGGGCTATTTTGGAAAGCGATGTGTTAAGTCTCCCTTCTGGATCATGCAGCATTAGTTCGTTGCAACTCAGGATTAGTGTTTACCAAATTTTAGTCATCCTCACAATGCTTACCATGCCTGACTAGCACCTATACTAAAATTTATTCAACAATTTCCCCCTTCCTTCTTCCCTCTCTCTCTTCTCTTCTTTCTTTCAAGTAGGCTCCATGCCCCATGCTGGGCTCAAACTCAGGACCCTGAGATCAAGACCTGTGCTGAGGTCAAGAGTCACATGCTTATCTGACTGAGTCACCCAGGCGCCCCTGAACACTTTCCTTTAAATAGATTCACTGTTTTTTAATTCATTCTTAGCAAAATATGGGCCTGATATACTAGTTATACACACACACAGAGTAAAATACACAGCTATTACAATTGTGAAGTGCTCTTTCATCTGATACTTAATCAAGCCCTTGGAGGTGTGCTGACCATGATTTAGAAAACACTGGGCTAGTGAAGAACTTAGTAAGAGAATACTTAGGAACATGTTAAGAACTTTGGCCTAGGGGTGCCTGGGTGGCTCAGTTATTGGGCGTCTGCCTTCGGCTCAGCTCATGATCCCGGGGTCCTGGGATCAGGCCCCGCATTGGGATCCCTGCTCCATGGGGAGCCTGCTTCTCCCTCTCGCATTCCCCCCTGCTTGTGTTCCCTTTCTCGCTGTGTCTCTGTCAGATAAATAAAATCTTTAAAAAAAAAAAAAAAAGAACTTTGGCCTACTGTATCACAAGGAACTGAGGCCAGCTAATAGGGGTGTGTGTAATACTGATTCAGAGCAATCACCTTCTGGGGCCTCTAGTCATGAATTGATGACCATTCACCTAGACCTAAATAAAATAAAATAACTCCCAAATTCATCACTAGTGGACCTTTGGTTAAACATGGTGGATTGAATTCATATGTTTATCTTAGCTTAACTAAATTGATAGGAAAAGAACACACAAAGGTATAATCACACAAAGATGGAAGAGATTGGGAGAGGAGACCACCACAGGTGATGTCTGCTGACAAGCTTTTACAAAGTTGAAATCAGCATGACTCACACCAGAGTGAAATCCAAGCATCCCCAGGACATGGTGAAAAGGGAGAAGCTGATTTCCCCTGCAACTAGGAACTGGAGGTAGCAGCTACTGTGGAAGGTAGAAGTAAAGTGTGGGGCTGGAACAAGGGATGCAAGGGACTGTTGGGACCCCTAGATGCCTATCACCACCCTGTGAAATGAAACAACTCTTTCCCGTGTCTACCCTCACTGAAAATGGGAGGTTTAGTCTTTGGGAAGATGAATCAGGACCCAGGCACAATGAGAGGTGTGGTGAGTGGCCCTAAATACAGGAGCAGAAAAGAATGTCTGTATGCTGAATAGAATTCCTGAGGCAATTCCCAGAAAGCAACTAGGCTAAAACATTCCCAGGTAGATACATGGAAGCACCTTCCCCAGAGAGACTAAATGGCCTCAGAGAGAAGTCCCCCAATACTGACATTTGCAGTCGTGGGTGGAAAGCAGGCTTCCCTCCCCAATGACCCACAGGAAGCCCTCTACCTGACAGGCCTGCCTCTGCACATTGAGCTTTGAAGCTGCTTTCAAGTATCTCACTCAAATACAAGAGCTAGCTGAGGGGTTTTATAGTTTTTTCACTGTTTGGAGAAGTAGTCACAGGAGTGTCAGAAGATCAAGCAAGCTGCAGACTATGATGAGGTTTTCCCAGGAAAGACAAAAATGTTGGTCAATGCTAAGTGAAGTCAGTCAGAGAAAGACAAATACCATATGATTTCACTCATATATGGAATTAAAAAAAAAAAAAAGCAAAGGGAAAAAAGAGAGAAAAAGGAAAACCAAGAACAGACTCCTAACTATAGAGAGCAAACGGATGGTCACCAAGGGGAGGAGGGGATGGGGGGGGATGGGGAGATGGGAGAAATAGGTCATGGGGATTAAGGAGCACACTTGTCGTGGTGAGCACAGGGTGACAGAACTGTTGAATCACTATACTGTACATCTGAAACTAATATAGCACTGTATGTCAACTAATTAAAAACTTTTAAAAAAAGAAAGAAAGAAAACACAAGTTGGTTCTAGCCCCCTGCCTAGCTGCAATGTTGGTCTTCTGTTTGCCCTGCCGGGCCACTCTCCTCTTCCCCAACCCTGCTCTGGGCCCTGGGGGACGACCCGAATGAACCACACAGCAGCGGTGCCCCACGCCCTCTGCCTCTGCCTTCCCTGGAGGAGACTGGGAGAGAGGGAGAGGCAGACCTTCTCCCCATGGGACCATGGGTGGGCTGTGTTCCTCCTGTCTTCTCTTCTGGGAACCACTACGTCAGGCCTAGGCCTGGTAGGTTGGGGTACTACCCTATTCCTACAGTTTCTCTATACTCTGCCCACACCTTTGTAAATAGTCCCTTCATTAACCTTCTCAAATTCCCCAATTTGAGGGTGCCATTTGTTTCCTGCCAGGACCATGACTGTGGCATGGAGCAATATTTACATAATCAAAATGTAAACCCTGACTATTGATTATCAAAAAGCTGTGAAATAGGGGGAGCCTGGGTGGCTCAGTCAGTTAGGTGTCTGCCTTCGGCTCTGGTCATGATCTAAGAGTCCTGGGATCCAGCCCCACGATGGGCTCCCTGCTCAGCCCGGGAGTCTGCTTCTCCCTTTCTCACTCTCCCTGGACTCTCTCTCTCCCTCTCTCTCTTTCAAATAAATACATAAAATCTTAAAAAAAAAAAAAGGCTGTGAAATAATTATATTGGGATGGAGAGAGGGAAATGGGAATAATGATATAAGAACACTAAATCCTCTACTACCAAAATAGAAAGTCAGCAGATAATAACAAAATTCATAAATTAAGAAAAAATTGTATGTAAGTGAAAGGAGTTGAAAGTGATTGATTCTGTGAAGAGAGAATACAGAGCAGGGAGCAGTGGTTTGGTAGACATGTTTTGGTATGTGCCTTGTAGTGCTCTTTTTTTTTTTTTTTAAAGATTTTATTTATTTATTTGACAGAGATCACAAGTAGGCAGAGGGGCAGGCAGAGAGAGAGGGGGAAGCAGGCTCCCTGCTGAGCAGACCCTGGGATCATGACCTGAGCCGAAGGCAGAGGCTTTAACCCACTGAGCCACCCAGGCGCCCCTACTTCTGACTTTTTAAAATCACAAGCAGGTTGGGGCACCCGGCTGGCTCAATTGGAAGAGTACATGACTCTTGATCTCAGGATTGCGAGTTTGAGCCCCACATGGGGTGTAGAGATTAAATTAAAAAAAAAAAACCACTTAAAAAAATAAAATTATGAACAGGTATATCTTTGATAGAGAACACAATTTTTAAAAGGTCCAATGTCAGGAGAAAACAGGACAGTGAAGGCCCTTTTATTCTTTTGAGGACCTCGCATATAATGGATGCTTAGTGGTACCAACAGAAGAGTTTAAGCCTGTGTGGCTCTCCCTACCAGCTTTATTATTTATTATTTTTTTAAAAGATTTTATTTATTTATTTGACACAGAGAGAAAGATAGTGAGAGAGGAATTATAAGCAGGGGGAGTGGGAGAGGGAGAAGCAGGTTTCCTGCTGAGCAGGGAGCCCAAAGTGGGGCTTGATCCCAGAACCCTGGGATCATGTCCTGAGCAGAAGGCAGACGCTTAACGACTGAGCCACCCAGGCACCCCTCCCTTTTAAAAAAAAGTTTATTTAATTATTTGAAAGAGAGAGAAAGCGCACAAGCAGGAGGAGCAGCAGGCAGAGGGAGTGAAAAGCGGGCTCTCTGCTGAGCAGGGAGCCCGATGTGGACCTAATGCAGGACTCGATGCCAGACTCGATCCCAGGACCCTGGGATCATGACCCAAGCTGAAGGCAGACACTTAGCACAGTGAGCCACCTAGGCGCCCCTCCCTGGCAGCTTCAGCTCCAAGAATCTGTCCCCTTCATTGCACATCAGGAGAATGAAGCAGTCTCTCGGCTTCAGAGCCATCTGTGCTTGTCAGTGTGTGGCCTGACAGAAATAAAATAGCTCTCCCTCGCTCCATTATTTATAGCAGGTAGAAGAGAAAGTTCCAGCCTGCCTGAGCAGGGTGGGGAGACAGGGCCCAATCGTTTGCAGCTGCACAGATCTTACATTCAAGAGCGGCATTCGGCATTCGAGTCAGCTCTCTGCTCCCAAGTTCGGAGTCAGGGGCTTTAGGAGAGTTGTTTGACCTTCTCAAGCCTCGCTTTATTCTTAAGTGAGCCTGCTGAGGGCACGGTCGATTTTACCCATCATCTAAGTGCCTTTTCACAACTGGAGACTTTATAAGGTGGGGACTGCGGACTGACCCATAGTAGGAGCTTGGTAAACCACTGCTGAAAGAATCCTGAGCGTTAAATAAGAATATACTTATGCATGGCGAATATCTGGCAAATAGACCTAACAGATATCAGTATCTTTCTTTCATTCTCTGCCTCAGCTGCCTATCAATGTTGATATTATATACTCGCCGGAGTTAATAAGATTTGAGCTGAAGATGATGATGATGAAGATGCTGATAATAAATGACACGCAGAGCATTTATTGCTTAATTTGTGCCAAGCAGTATTCTAAGTACTTACATTTATTAACTCATTTAACTACAATAAATCTACAAGTACTATTAGTATGCCCATTTTACAGATGAAAAAACAGGCATGAAGAGACTAAGTACTCACACCACTAGTAAGTGGCAAGGCTGAAATTTGAACCCAGGCAGCTAAACTGTAGAGCTTGACTGCTTAATCACGTTAGGCTTTTTACCAGTCTATTCATGTACCACAGAAAATGGACCACTATCATGTTTTTAAAGAAATTACTTCTTGTGGGGTCCCTGGGTGGCTCAGTCGGTTAAGCATCTGCCTTTGGCTCAGGTCGTGATCCCGGAGTCCTGGAATGGAGGCCCGCATCAGGCTCCCTGCTCAGTGGGCAGTCTGCTTCTCCCTCTGCCCCTCATCCCATTCGTGCTTTCTCTCTTGCTCACTCTCTCAATTAAATAAATCTTTAAAAGAAATTAAAAAAGAAATTCCTTCTTGCCTAAGCTACAATTGTAGATATCAAATCACCACATCGAGGTCTGTGGACGTGTTCACTGAAGCCTGTTAATGACCTTGTTTTGAAAAGAAACCCTTTGTACCTATTGAATCAAGTTTCAGGGTTGCTCTCCAGGTAACTTTCTCTTTTACCTCAAGTTTGGGCCCAACCTCTATCTTTTTATTTTCATTTTGTGATTGTTAGTATGTACTGTTAAGGAGTCCACTTATATCACTGTCACAAAGCCCAGGCTGGATCCTAGTGGGTCCTAGAGGCAAGTACACCCTGCTCTGGGCTTTCTGGTTATACCACTGTCTGCTCTCCATCTCAGCTGAAAACCCAGGCTCAGGGGCACCTGGGTGGCTCAGCCGTTAAGCATCTGCTTTCGGCTCAGGTAGAGATCCGAGGGTCCTGGGATGGAGCCATGCATTGGGCTCTCTGCTCAGCAGGAAGCCTGCTTTTCCCTCTCACACTCCCCCATTGAATTCCCTCTCTGTCAAATAAATAAAACCTTAAAAAAAAAGAAAAGAAAAGAAAAGAAAAGAAAACCCAGGCTCACGAGGCCTCAAATCCTGACTCCCTACTCCAGGAAGATGCCCAAATCAACTACGTAGGAGGCTTTTTCAGTGGAGAAGACGACTTTGTCTTCCTAGCAGACAAACCCTCTACTTTAAGAGGCAAATGGCAATCCCAAACCACGGACAGTTGGGACCTGCACATGCCTCAATCCCACTACTATTTTAAAGAAAGTCTCAGCAAGTAGTTAAAAGATAATAGTATGTGCTAGTATGTGCTTTCCTTACACTCATAAATGCAAATCTTTTTTGCTCTAAATATCAAGCAGTATGAAGTGCAACATTAATTTGGAATGCATTTTGGATTCTAGTTTATAGTATCCTTTGGTTTGCAGCTGTTCTTTGACTTGTATTTACATGTTACACCTCAGGCAAGAACACAGAAGCCTCTTGTTCCCCAATGAAAAGAATTTATTTTATAAATACTGCGAGGTGTGAAATAAGTCATAAGCAATTTATACATAAAAAAGTTCCTGGGGCACCTGGGTGGCTCAGTGGGTTAAGCCTCTGCCTTTGGCTCAGATCATGATCCCAGAATCCTGGGATCGAGCCCCACAACAGGCTCTCTGCTCAGCAGGGAGCCTGCATCTCCTTCTCTCTCTGCCTGCCTCTCTGCCTACTTCTGCCTACTTGTGATTTCTCTGTCAAATAAATAAATTAAAAATCTTAAAAAAAAAAAAAAGTTCCTAATTTGGAGAATGCAGGGTACCACACAAAGTGACTTTGGAAGGTGAGCCATGATAAGACTCAGGCAGTACTTTGGGGGATTAAAGTACAGAAGAAAGCACTTTTACTGTTCTTTGGGACAATTTTCTTCCTTTTAGGTTTTCAACAATGAAGTCAAGCCACTGTGTGGCTCAGTGAAAACCGGTATCAGCTTTAAGGACAGCAAATACTCACACAGCTCTCACATGTGCTGGACTCTGCTCCAAGCGCTTTATCACAATGTTACGATATTCTATCACAACCACCTTATCAATAAAGTACTATTATAATGCCTATTTTATAGATGAAAAAAATGGAGGCACAGATTAAATTGTCCAAGGTCACACAGCTAGTGAGCTATGGAGTTGCAATTCGAACCCAAACAGCCCTGCTAGAACATGTCTCTACTGCTCACGAGGCTGCAACCACTCCCAGCTGGGCACACTGTTTTTCTCTACTCCCTATATCTGTGGATGCAAATGTTCTTGGTGATAGGATCTGATTGTACATATAAGGCCAAGCAATTTTTGTATTCAGGCCAAGAATAGCCTGTTCTAATGGATAACCAGGTGCCAGAACAGTACACTAATGGATAGGACCAAAATTTACAAAAACTTGGCTTGCAGAAGTAGGACCATAAATGGATTCTCTAAAGAGACCCATTATCAAGGTTTATCTTAAAGATCATGAATGTATGCACAGACATCTCTTGCCAGAAAAATCTCAGGTTGTAGACTAGAAAAACAATGTTTTTTTAGATTTATTTATTTGAGAGAGAGTACACACGTGCACACGAGAGGGCAAGGGGCAGAGGAAGGAGAGACAGACTCTCAAGCAGATTCTGCATTGAGTATGGAGCTTGAATGGGGTTTGATCTCACGACCCTGAGATCATGACCTGAGCTGAAATCACAAGTCAGATGCTTAACCAACAACTGAGCCACCCAGGTGCCCCAGAAAAAAAAAAAATTAATTTTGAGTGAAGAGAAAAATATCCATGAGAATATGCACTGAGGGGCGCCTGGGTGGCTCAGTTGGTTAAGTGTGACTTTAGCTCAGGTCATGATCTCAGGGTTCTGGGATCAAGCCCTGTATCAGGCTCCCTGCTCAGTGTGGAGTCTGTCTTGTTCCTCTGCCACACCCCCCCGCCCCAACCCTGCCCATGCTCTCTAATAAAAAAATAAAATCTGAAAATTAAGAAAGAGAGGTGCTGGGTGGTTCAGTCGGTTAAGTGTCTGCCTTCAGCTGAGGTCAAGATCCCAGGGTCTTGGGATCAAGCCCCACATTGGATTCCCTGCTCATTGGGAAGTCTGCTTCTCCCTCTCCCCCTACTCATGCTGCCAAATAAGTAAATAAAATCTGAAAAGAAAAAAAAGAAAAGAAAATGCACCGAAGATTGTCTCAGCAGAGTGAGATTTGGTGATAAGGGTATAGAACCACCTTCTAGTTTATATACTTCAATACTGTTCGACCCTTAAAAAAATTGTACTTTCATAATAATTTTTAAAATGACACCAATGGTAATGATTGTATAAGTCATTCATTTTCACAGATCTGTTCACTACAGTTAGCTACTAGAATGAGAGAAATAAATCTGAGTAATAAAGAACTTTGAGCTCTAACACCTAGTGAACTTGAATTTGACACCTGATGGGAGGGCAAGTCCAGTGAGGTAAATGTGGACGTTTTTGTAATTATAACTAGTGTATAACTGAGGGTTATTTTTTAATCCAAACTGACCAAATTTTGTTTTTTGAAGTGTTCAGTCTGTTTGCATTTAATATAATTGTTAACAGGTTGGATTTAAGTACCATCGTGCTATTTATTTCTATGACTACAGAAAAGTATAATTTAAATTTAAGCCAGAATTTATCTTCGACTTCAGTCTATTCCTAATATCAGCCATCACAATACACAGACCAGGCTGCTAGGTGGCCAGAGAGAGTCTGTTTCTCAGGTTGTATTCTCAGTACATTGTTGGGATGGGGGTGGGGGAGCAGTGAGAGGAATTGGAATGAGTCTCTACCTCAACAGGTCCAATTCTACATTTGTCGTATGTATTAGGAACTCTATGAAAGATGATGGAAACTGGATTCTATGGTTCCAAAGCTGGAATTCTAAAGTCTTTTCAGTGACTTGAATACCCTCAAGCAAGAACACAGACTGCAAACTGAGGGCTGACCACCCCTGAACCCGGTTCTAGACAATGCTCTAACTCTGGACAGTTTAAGCACTGAAAATAACTGAGATTCCCTTGGCCTCAGGAACTGGGAGAACAGCTGAGTCTTCAAGAAGCTAAACTGGGAAAGGGCAGAGGTAACACACTGAGGAATCCCATGCAAGTCTTGACACTGGAGACAGCAAATCTAAGTTTAAAACGGGCAGCTTTCCATCCCAGGGCCGCTGTTGGCTCCAGATGGTATATATACCAACTGGACATCAATTTCTGCATTAAACTGCACCCCCCGGAGGAGTGGGTTACCTATCTATTTCTAGGTACAGGTGTAAAAGAATTCTTTAGTTTCCCAGACTGAAGTGGGCATCACAACATGGCTATTCATTTTGTAGTGTAAGTCCAAAGCAAACTAGCATTACGGACTTTCTTCTTCTTTCCAGAAGAAACTCATCCTCCTAAGGAAGGAAGCGCTTCCATTATATTCTGCAGCCCACCGGGCTAATGGGACCCATTAGGCAGACTAACTCTATACTGTGATTTGATATAAAAGCAATACAGGGGGCACCTGAGTGGCTCAGTGGGTTGAGCTACTGCCTTCGGCTCGGGTCATGATCTCAGGGTCCTGGAATTGAGCCCCGAGTTGGGCTCTGGCTCAGTGGGGAGCCTGCTTCCCCCTGCCCCTCTCTGCCTGCCTCTCTGCCTACTTGTGATCTCTCTAAAAAAAAAAAAAAAGCAATACAGAATAGAATCAGAGGTAGTAATAAAATGGCAGTCAAAAGAAAAACTAGCCAAAGGAGGCATGAGTTGGGGAATAAAAGCTTCCAACTACACAAGGATCTTATTCCTAAGGGACTGCACAGCTTAGAAGTTCGGGGTAAATCCCAGCTCTGGCACTTACTGGGTCTATGAATCTGGGTAAATCACTTAACATCTAAACCATTTCTGGGGTTCCTGGGTGGTTCAGTCGTTAAGCCTCTGCCTTCAGCTCAGGTCACGTTCCCAGGGTCCTGGGATGGAGCCCCGCATCAGGCTCTCTGCTCTGTGGGAAGCCTGCTTCTTCCTCTCCCTCTCCCCCTGCTTGTGTTCCCTCTCTCACTGTCTCTCTCTCCCTGTCAAATAAATAAAGTCCTTAGGGGGAAAAAAATTCTAATTTGTAAAATAATCTGTTTAACCTACCCACTTCACTGTTATTGTGAGAATGAAGTTGACATACAGCCAGAAAAGCACTATCTTTTTCCACAGTGGAAAGGTAGGAAAAGTAATAGGCCTAAATGGCAGCCAAAGTCCACTTTATTTATTTTTTTTTTAAAGATTTTATTTATTTATTTGACAGACAGAGATCACAAGTAGGCAGAGAGAGAGGAGGAAGCAGGCTCCCTGCTGAGCAGAGAGCCCGATGCGGGGCTCGATCCCAGGACCCTGAGATCATGACCTGAGCTGAAGGCAGAGGCTTTAACCCACTGAGCCACCCAGGCGCCCCCCAAAGTCCACTTTAAAAAGACACCAAAGATCAAATACTTTAAACACAAGCTAGACATGAAATTGAGAGCTATTTCCGGTGAAATCACCCTTAAATCCTTCATTTCCTGGGAGAGTTGGTCACATACCTTAAGAATGTCTTTACTTATCCCCTCCTAATTTCCAGAACTCCTCTTTAATTTGGACCTAATTTCCAGTCTGATTCTTTTAGGGGTTTGGCCTTCCTAACTGTCAGACTTTTAATCTACAACCATCCAACCCACCCTCATAAAAACAACTTACTCAAAATTTTCTCTGACATAACCCATGCCTAAAGGATAAGGTCTGAATTTCCTACTTTGGCATGCAAAACCATTCACAACCTGAATTACACTGATTTCCCCAGTCATTTACTTGTCATTCCCAATCCTCCAATCTAACACACTAGGGTCTTTTTCCAAGCCCTCCTACCTTCATCATGCTTTGCCCTCTTCAACCTGCAAGGCTTAGCTAAAATATTACCTCTTTAGTAAAGAGGTACCCAGTTCCCCAAAATGGTTTCTTTTTTCAGTCTCCATTACATTGATCACTTAATCTTTAACAGAGCACTCAACAGAGCATTTGTTTACAACTGCCTTTCCCAACAAACAAACTCTTCTATTTTGAACATTCTTCTACCTGACCCATCACTATTGCTTAGAGTAACTGTCGAGATAAGACATTTGAAAAGCACTCTGTAAAACTGTAAGGTATAAGAGATTACCACTACTATACGGATCTGAAGGAGAAATGGGAAGACTGAAGCCAAAAGGGAGGTTGCCCCTTTTCTTTTACCAGTTCAAAGTTCAGGTTTTCAGCCTGTTGTAGCCATTATATGAAAGATGATCAGGGTTTCCAGTTACAGAATCAGTCACAAGGATGGAAGGTACAGCATACAGAATATAGTCAATGGTACTGCAATAAATGGTGACAGATGGTCGCTATGCTTGTGAACACAGAGCATAACATGGAGAGTTGCTGAATTACTATGTGGTACACCTGAAACCCAGATAACATTGTATGTCAACCATACTCCAATAAAACAAATTTTTTTTTAAAAAGCAAGAAAAAAAAGGAAAGACAACCAGCTTGTACAATGGCTTTAAAAAAGAATGAGTGGCCCACCCAAATAAATGTAACCCATGAGAAACCACAAGATGTCTTAACAGTTAAAAGAGTATCTATAAAAAGTTTTACTTTTTAAATATAAGACATCTATAAAGTCTTAAACAGGGGTTGATCCTATTAGGAACAAAATATGGCATGATTCCAGAAACAATGTTTTTTTGTTTTGTTTTGTTTTTTTGTTTTTTTTTGCATTTAGGCTTTTCAGTCACTATGCAATGATTATCGGTTCGCCAAGGACAGTAACAGATACTGGAGAAAAGGAGATATGAGAAACATCTTTTATTTTTTTCTAAAGAAGTGAAAATAAGTAAGATTTCTTATATTTCTCACTCATAAGATTTTTAAACTCTTAAAAATGCAATTTCCTCTTTTCAAAGCACATGCCATCTTAAAAAAAAAATCTTAGCAATGTACATTTGCACTCAAAGAAAAACATGCAGCGCCATTGTCTTCTGACAAAATTCTGCATAAAAAACCCCCACGCAACTTTCTGCAAGTTATGTTCCCTCTTAATCATTTAGGGACTCCAAACCACAAACATTCAGTGCAACATTTATTGTTTCTTATTTCCGTAGGAAACACAGGACCAATGATGTCTTCTGACTATAACTGTTTCCTGATGGTTGAGCAACAGTCTCCTTCTGCTTTACTTGAAAGTACTCTCTTAACCTGCTGATGTAAGGGACAACTAGAATTCAGTACAGCTTGAGGATCCAAGTGGAGGACGGAGGAGAAATACTTAAGGTGTACCCTGTGCCATAAACTTAGGAAAAAAATTTACAAAGGAAAAAAAAACACCTCAGATTTTATCAATGCACCCTTTTAAAAAGTTTTTTTTTTTTTAAGTTTCTGAAAGCAGCTTAATGTGAATCAAAAGCAGTTCCTGAGTAACTGCAGTAAACAGTGTCTCTTTAAGATATATATATGTGTGTGTGTGTGTGTGTGTGTACACACACACACACATGTATCTGCAACTTAGCTCATTTTGGTTCTGCCTTAATTTACCTCCCCAGCTTTGAGTTTAGTCACAGTTCCTTTCCTTTCAGGTCACAATGTGCAAGTACAACAGCATCAGCTCCAAGAGTTGGCATGGTGCAGATGTTCGTCACTTCTGTGTGATCACTGGCATGTCTCAGGCCAGGTTTCCAGAGTCACTGCAGGTCACAGTTCTCTCAATTTCACAAAAACTTGCGAGAGCCACAGATCCTTCACGTTTTCTTCATGAGACGCCGTGACTGCCACTTGTGGAGCTTGTTGTAGGCGGTCTGCAGCATCTCTTCTATGTGACTTACCAACTGAAAAACACAGCAAGACACTTAAGCAATAACTGGGCAAAGGCAGGGGAAGTGAATGCCTCTGATCCAGATCTGGCACATACTTCGGAGTGTAGTTTCCAAGCTCATTTGTATTACCCCAATGAGGCAACTTGCAAGCCCTCGGTGAGGGTATCTGCAGACAGGTTTTGTATAAAAGGTTAAGAGAGGGTGGGATAGAGGCTGGAGTTCGCCTGCTTGGTTTGGACTGCAGTGTCTGGCTTGTCATTAACCGGCTATAAGACAACAAGGAAGTTGCTACTGGGCTCTAGGCTCAGTTTCTTCTGTCAAGTGAAGGAGGTGTACTAATATGATGACTTCTAGATTAAACACTAGTCTGTGGGCTAAAACCAGGAGGGTGGCATCAACATTATTTTATAGAACAGGTGAAAAAAATGCCTTGCTCTCCTGAAGATTCTGATGTAGCAGGTGTGGGATGAGATCTTTGATGTTCAAAAAGCTCCTGTAGCTAATTTTGCTGCACAGCCCATCTTGTGAAGCACTTTTCCAAGTTTTTAATGGTCTTTTCCAGCTCCAATGTTACAGAATTTCAATATAACGCAGTAGATTAAAGAAAATATAAATGGTGTCAATGCTTCACATAGGTACTATTGTCATACCTTAGGTCAGGACTATGTATCTTGAGTAGAAAAGGATTTTACCCTGTCATGGATATAACTAGCAGTCAACAAGACCACACCGATTTAAGCTGCTAAAGACTCCTGAAGGAAAATGTCTTTTTTTGAAGGAACGTTTCTTTGTGGAGATGGACAGTGTTTATGTGGTTGGAAGTTAACAGTCTTATAAAATCTGTAAATCAGTTCTGGCAGTATGTGGATAATGGACAGGAAGTCCTAAATCCTTGTAGTATGGCAATGAATTAGATTCAATCTGAGGCAGAATTAAAATAACAAGGGGCACCTGGGTGGCTCAGTGGGTTAAAGCCTCTGCACTCCACTCAGGTCGTGATCCCAGGGTCCTGGGATCAAGCCCTGCATCAGGCTCTCTACTCAGCAGGGAGCCTGCTTCCTCCTCTCTCTCTCTCTGTCTGCCTCTCCGCCTACTTGTAATCTCTGTCTAATAAATAAATAAAATCTTTTTTTTTTCTAATAAATAAATAAAATCTTTGGTGAAAAAAAAGAATTAACAAAACAAAACACTCTTATTTACCCCATCTGCTATCACTATGGTGGGGGAGGCGATGAAGTATTAGGCTATTTAGTTCTGTCTGGAAAATACATAAAAATAATTTAATTTGCTTGATGGTCACCAGTGGTTCCATAATGCCAATTAGGAGATGAATGCCATACCCTCATGTAAGGCTGTACAGGCATACCTTATTATGCAACATTTTATCATGCTTATGTGTTTTTATAAACTGAAGGTCTGTGACAGCACTGCACTGATTAAGTCTATCAGTACCATCTTCTCAGCAGCATTTGCTCACACTCACTGTCACATTTCGGTAGTTCTAGCAACATTTCAAAGTTTTTCATCATTATACTGTTATGGTAATCTATAGCCAGTGTGACTTTGCTGTTTCTGCAATTGTTTTGGGGCACCGTGAACCATGCCTGTAAGATGGCAAACTTAATAGATAAATGTTCTGTGTTCTGACTTCCACTGAATGGCTGTTCCCTACCCTACTCCAGGACTCCCTATTCACTAACACGTAATACTGAAATGAAGCCAATTAATAATCCTATAATGGCCTCCAAGTGTTCAAGTGAAAGGAAGAGTCACACATCGCCCACTTTAAATCAAAAGGTAGAAATGATTTAGGTTAGTGAGGAAGGTGTTGTTGAAAGCTGAGAAAGCCTCACTGTGCCTGTTCGCCAAGTTGTGAATGCAAAGGAAAAGTTCTTGAAAAAAAATTAAGTGTTATTCCAGTGAACATATGAATGGATGGTAAGAAAGCAAAACAGCTTTATTGCTGATATGAAGTTTTAGTGGTCTGGTAATGAAGAGGAAGGCCCTAATTCTCTTCAGTTCTATGAAGGCTGAGAGAAGTGAAGAAGCTGCAGAAGAAAAGTCTGAAGCCAACAGAAGCTGAGTCATGAATTTAAGGAAAAAAGCAGTCTCTGTAACAGGAAAGTGCAAGGTGAAGCAGCAAGTGCTGATGCAGAAGCTGCAGAGTTCTCCAGAAGATCGAGCTAAGTTACCTAATGAAGGTAGCTACACTAACCAAAAGATTTTGAATAGAGACAAAACAGCCTTCTACTGGAAGATGCCATCTAGGACTTTCAAAGCTAGAGAGAAGGCAATTCCAGGCTTCAAAAGTTCCAAGGACAGGCTGATCCCCTTATTAGGAACTAATGCAGTTGGTGACTTTGTTTTAGCCAATGCTCACTTACCATTTGATTACCCTAAGGCTGTTATAATTATAATAAATTAGAATTTATTATAAGGCTGTTAGAATTATAATAAATCTCTTCTGCCTGTGCTCTATACACAGAACAAAGCCTGGATGATAGCACATCTATTTATAACACGGTTTAGTGAATATTAAGCCCACTGTCGAGACCTACTCAGAAAAAGATTCCTTTTGAAATATTACTGCTCACTGACAACGCACCTGGTCACCCTGGAGCTCTGATGGAGATGTACAAGATGAATGTTGCTTTCATACCTGCTAACCCAACATAATTCTGTAGCCCATGAATTTGAGTAGTAATTTTGACTTCTAAGTCTTACTATTTAAGAAATACAATTCATAAGGCTTTAGATGCCATACATAGGGATTCCTCTGAGGGATCTACTCAAAGTAAAATGAAAACCTTCTGGAAAGGATTCACATTTCTATTGGCACCTGGGTGGCTCAGGTGGTTAAGTGACTGCCTTCAGCTCAGGTCATGATCCCAGAGCCTGGAGTTGAGGGGCTCTCTGCTCAGCGGGGAGTCTGCTTCTCTCCCTCCCTCTGCCTCTCCCCCTGCTTTTGTGTACTCTCTCTCCCTCTCTCAAATAAATAAATAAATAAATAAATAAATAAATAATATTAATTAAAAAAAAAAAGAAAAAGAAAAAGAAAGGATTCACCATTCTAGATGCCATTAAGAATAGTCGTGATTCATGGTAACAGGTCAAATATCAACATTAACAGGAATTTGAAAGAAGCTGATTCCAAACCTCATGGTTAATTCTGAATGGTTCAAGACTTCAATGGAGGAAGTAACTGCAAGGTGGTGGAAACAGTAAGAGAACTAGAATTAGAAGTGGAGCCTGAACATGTGACTGAATGACGGGCATCTAAGGAGTTGCTTCTCAGGGACGAGCAAAGAAAGTGGTTTCTTTCTTTTTTTTCTTTTTTTTTTTTTAAGATTTTATTTATTTATTTGACAGAGAGATCACAAGCAGGCAGAGAGGCAGGCAGAGAGAGAGGAGGAAGCAGGCTCCCCTAGAGAGCAGAGAGCCCGATGCGGGGCTCGATCCCAGGACTCTGAGATCATGACCTGAGCCGAAGGCAGCGGCCTAACCCACTGAGCCACCCAGGCGCCCCAAGAAAGTGGTTTCTTGAGATGGAATCTACTCCTGGTGAAGATGCTGTGAAATGACAACAGCAGGTTTAGAATATTACATAAACTTAACTGATAAAGCAGCAGCAGGATTTGCGAGGACTGACTCTGAAGAAGCTCTAATATGGGTGAAATGCTCACACACAGCACTGCATGCTACAGAGAAACTGTTTATGAAAGGAATAGCCCATTGAGGCAGTATATTTCACTGATGTCTTATTTTAAGAAATGGCCACAGCCATCCCAACCTTCAGCAGCCACCAACACAGAGGTAAGACCCTCCACCAGCAAAAAGATTATGACTCTCTGAAAGTTCAGGTGGATAGAAGTTTTAGCCATTTTTAATTAAGGGACGTACTGCAGTGCCTCAGTTGGTTGTGCGTCTACCTTTGGCTCAGGTTGTGATCTCGAGGTCCTGGGATCAAGCCCCATATGGGGCTCCCTGCTTCTCTCTCTCCTCCCTGCTTGTGCTCTCTCAAGTAAGTAAATAAAATTTTAAGGAAAAAAAAAAAAAGGGATATACAATGTTTTTTAAGATGTAATGTTACTGCACACTTAATAGACTACAGGAAAGTGTAAACCTAACTTTTACATGCACTGGGAAACAGAAAAAATCATTTACATCACTTTACTGCAGTGGTCTGGAACCAAATCTGCAACGTCTTTGAGGTATTGCACGTACATGGCCTGAGTCCTTTTTACCACAGTGTTCCAGGCAGTTACAATCAAGAAGGGCAAGTGAACTGAAACTTATGTGTTGTCCTTGCTCTCTTGTAGGAAGGTACTTCAAGCTGCTTTCCTGATTGTAAGTAGTACTATCATTTTGAGAAAAACCACTTAGAACATTTAGGGAATAAACACCAAAAACCTTACTGATGAAGAATTTTCAGCTTTCAATTGTAAAACACCTTTTGATTAACCTACTTATTGAAATACTAAATCCTAAATTTGTATATACTCTTCCCCTTCATCTCAGAGAAGACCGCCGGCATAACAGATACAAAAAATTGTCTCCTGCAGGTTGCTCTAGCCTTGCATTAAAAACAATGTTAAAATTCCTGGACACAAAATGACACTTTTCATTTGCTCCCTCACCCACAGCCCCACCCTACTGTAAGCAATCAGGGAAGCAGAAGGCAGACCATAATGCAGCCACTCTGAGGTCTCCTGTTATAGAGTAGCAATTCTGTCCTTCTTTGCAGGGTTAGATTTGTGCTTGCTCCTCAGGTTTTCAAAATAGTAAATTTTTAGGGACATACACATAGGTTCTAAATCTACAGAACAAAGTGTAGAGACGATTGGGGCTTTTGGCGGGCTCAGCTGGTAGAGGATGCAACTCTGGATGTGGGGTTGAGTTCAAGCCCCACCATGGAGACAGAGTGTTTTAAGTAAACCAACCAACCAATCAACCAACCTCATGGAGTTATTACAAATGCTGGGGTTAGTGGTGGCCTTGGAAGACTGTGAAGAGGGAGGGGTAGGCAACTGGATAGGGAATATCTATGGGTATTGGTATTGTTTCATTTCTTATGATGGTTTGTGGGTAAATACTTGTTTTATTGTTTTAAAAAGTGTTAGGTATTTTATACACTCTTCTGAATGTATGATACATTTTGTATTTAAAAACTAGTACTCAGAGGGGCACCTATCTGACTCAGTTGGAAAAGCATGCCACTCTTGATCTCAGGTCGTGAGTGAGAACTCCACACTGGGTACAAAAATTACAAAAAAAAAAAAAAAGCAAAAAACCCCCAACAACAAAAAAACATACTCTGAGCAACAGGGAAAAAAAAAAAAGAAACCCCAAATGTATCTACTCATTCACATGAAAACAAAGTTAATTTCACCATTTTGCAACACAGAGAAAGAAAACCAGGCCAAAATCATATTGTTGCCTTACATTTGTGCTTAAATACTGTCTCCGAATTTTTTCTTGGAATGGGCAGAGCTTCGTAACTTGAAATCGTTCCAAATTACTTTTCATTTTTACTACCTACAAAAGATGACAAAAATAATTATACAGAAATCTAAAAGAACCTATAGGGAACAAGAGAAAAACACACATAGGAAGGTTATTATTATTACTTTTTTCCACTAGATTAACTGGCTTCAGGCAAAGAAACAGTATTTACCACCACTCAGTGGTTCATAAACACTGTGGTTCATAATTCACACCCCTCTCAATATTTTTTATGTATGTGTATAAACATATTTATTATACTGTTTTAAAATTTTACTTAACACGAACATCTTTCAGTCATTAAATACTCACTTAAGTCATCATTTAAAATGGATGCATTGTATTTCAAAGTATGCATAGCAAATGCTTCTTAATTATACCCCTTCTGGTAGCTAATTAGGCTACTTCCACATTTGCTTTCAGAGACAGTGGTAGAGGAACATCTCTACTGCTAAATATTCTTAATTATTTCCTTAGCTTAAATTCCTAAACACTGAATTTCTGGGTCAAAGCATTTTTTAAAAAGGTAGTATGAGTAATGGAAGAAAGGACTCTTAGCAACCTGGCCATCACTGGTAATTTTAAATTTTTTGTTATTTTAAAAACCACAGATTAAAAAAAGTTCTTTCACTGTAGCTTTAAAGATAATTTATTTGACTACTAATGAGTATGAAAATTTCTTTCTTCATCTCATTCTTTAGTGAGATGCCTGTTGAAAGTCCCTTGCCTATTATTATTATTATTTTTTAAAGATTTTATTTATTTATTTGACAGAGATCACAGGTAGGCAGAGAGGCAGGCAGAGAGAGAGGAGGAAGCAGGCTCCCCGCTGAGCAGAGAGCCCGATGCGGGGCTCGATCCCAGGACCCTGGGATCATGACCCGAGCCGAAGGCAGAGGCTTAACCCACTGAGCCACCCAGGCGCCCCTTGCCTATTATTTTTAATGGTGTATTTAACCTTTTCTCTTAAGAGTTGTTTAAAAGAGTAATCTATATAGTTAAACTATTACTATTAATACTATAAATATTTTCCCATTTGTCAACTGTCCTTTAATTGGTTAAAAGAGTATTAGTGTTAAATAGCTAGTGCTATATTTGTTGTCAATCTCAGTCTGAATTTCATTATTTCTACAAAATATACCAAATAAGTAATTTTATTGATGTGACTTGTTTGGGATCTCCGTTCTTTATTTGCTCCCAGTGGCTTACAGCTTGACACAAGTTTTAAGATGTACAATCATTAAGTTATAAGCTTGTCTGAATCTCAAGTTTCATCATCTATAAAATGGGTTTGAATACCTACTCCATTTAGGGTTTGAATACCTACTCCATTTAAGCTGTAGGCTTAAATTAACGTATGCAAGTAGCTATCCGAGTGTCTAGCACATGGTAAACACTCAATACAATTTTTTAATTTCAAAATAACACGTCGCTAAGTGATACTACCACACAGCTGGCTGTGCTTGGAATCAATTCTGACCTTTTCTTCTAGGAATGGTGTATTAACAGGGAAGCAGGACCAGAAGTGCCGTAGAAGTTCCCCAACAGCCACATAAAGGTGTTTCAATTCAGACTGAATATCATTTGGCACCATCTCTGCAGAAAAAAGAATAGGATAAAAGTTATTTCCACATATGGACACTCTCTGAAAGAAGGACCACTCACAGAATAAATCTGCACATGTGCACTTAGCCTATGCCAAGCCAGGACGTGCTAACCTGAGGTAAGGTAATGATTTTGTTGCTATGTTAGAATTCAAATTCCCTGAGATTTTGGAGCAATTTTCAGGTTTCCCTTTATTCTAAGAGGTTAGAAAGCAAAAAAGAAAGCTTTTCATATGATATAGGGAGACTAACAATGTACCACTGTTTGTAATATTAAGATAATCATGAAACCAAAGCTCTTTTCTAAATAGATCTCAGGATCTATATGCATAAAAACAGAAGTGTCAGAAATGCCCCAAAGAAAATCCAATCTAATTACTTTAGCATTCCTCCCAACTCGCTCTTTAGCGCTTTAATCAGTGAGAAAGTGGCTCCACACGTACGGTTTATGGCTTGCTGGGTCCCTCCCTGCATAAGTGCTCCTCCGGGTGACAGCGTTGTGATCGTACTACTGGCAGCGCTACTTGAGAGAACCTGAAAGAAACGGACACACAAAGTGGGTTTCCTCTTCCTGCCATCTTCCTTACTTCATTATTTCAGTTTTACAGCATACATCTTTATTCCTGTATCACAATACATAATTTATAGCAGCCAGAGTGAAGGACTTCGCTTGAGGCCAGAAACACAGTGCGCACAGAAAGAGAGTATCTACCAGTCTTCCAGCAATACTGGGCAAGACTCTAGACCTCAAAACTCACCCTTTTGCTGAGTAAAAGCCCTTTCTTAAGCACCAACTCAACTTGCGAAGTAAAACAACACATTAACATATACTTGCCGGCAGCTGGGGAAACAAAAACCTCAACAGAGCAGAAATAGATCGTCTGTTACTTTCCAAGGAAGTGAATACAACTAGCCAAAGGGGAAAAGCATACTCCCCACTCTGTCAGTATCAACAGTTAGGGAAGTAATTGGCCTATCTATTCAGTGACTGCCTAACAAGTGCCAGGCACTGTGGTTACAGAGGAACAAATCATTCGGTGAATAGCTCAAGTGCAGGGTTAGTATGTCTAACGCTTTTCTTTCTTTCTTTCTTTTTTTTTTTTTGAGAGAGACAGCAAGAGAAGGAACACAAGCAGGGGGAGTGGGAGAGGGAGAAGCAGGCTCTCTGCGGAGCAGGAAGCCTGATGTAGAGGCTCGATCCTAGGACCCTGAGACCACAACACGAGCCAGATGCAGATGCTTAATGACTGAGCCATCCAGGCGCCCCCGTCTAAGGCTTTTCAATGATGTTTTTGTAAGCAGAAATCCATGTGTATATGGACTGGATGAAAACAAAATTTCAACTTGGAGTAAGCGTACAGAACATGACAACCATGAGTCAAGGGAACATGGGCGTTCATGCCATTCCTACTTCCTTTTGTCAGAAATGTTATGACATGTCAGAAACAGAAGCTTCAGTGATTGATGACTAGCCCTGGGCTGCACTCAGGTATACACACCCAAGGACAGAGAACTTCTTGGGCCTTTCTGTCTCAATCCATGCATCTAAGATACAGCATTATTTCTGGGATGCAGAATAGGTGTGGGGAAGAATTTAAATATCTAAGATGGACCACAGCTTAAAAAAGTTAGGATGGTCTACTTGGGCCCAAGGGCCAGATGTTGGACAATTATATTCCAGAAAGAAAAAGTAGCCAAGTAATGCCAAATTTATTATGTGTGCATATATATACATATATGTATTTCTCAGCTCTGCCCATGGAAGGGACAGTAACACCAGCAGCAAATGATACCCCAACAGCAATGAGTACACTGTACCCAGGTCGTGGTTTCTTTTCTTTTTTTTTTTTAAAGGATTTATTTATTTATTCTACAGAGAGAGAGAATCTCAAGCAGACTCCATGCTGAGTACAGAGCCTGATGCGGGGTTCAATCTCACGGCCCTGATACCATGGCCTCAGCTGAAATCAAGAGTGGGATGCTTGACCAACTGAGTCACCCAGGCACCCCCAAATCTTGGTATCTAAATCTACCCAGCACTAAAGAAGATTTTGTGGCTGGAGTGGGGAAAGCTTAAGACAAACCTAGAACATCTATCTCATTGTTCCATAAAGTAAGGTACTCAAAAAGGAGGTGCTCAAAAATTGAAGAAAACACTGCCAGAATGTTGATGTTTACAAGAAGCATGGGTACATTTCTGGGGGTGAAAAAACTGCTTTTTTACTTGATTGTGTAAGTGGTTACACAACTGTTTATGTTTATTAAAATTTCCAGGAGACTGAAAAAAGGTAATTTTACTGTATGTAAATCATACCTTGGTTTAACAAAAAACCAAAAAACAGCAACAGTTCATAACCCAAAGAATAACCTAAGAAACCATGACTCCTCTGTGATATAATTAATATGCAAGAAGGAAAGGGAAGCTCTTTGTCTTAGCAAAGTGTCACCACATGTAGAAGGGATGATGGAATTAGAAAATCACCATTTGGGGCACCTGGGCAGCTTAGTCAGTTGGGCGTCCAACTCTTGACTTCAACTCAGATCATGCTTTCTGGGTCGTGAGACTGAGCCCTGCATCAGACTCTACGCTCAGTGTGAAGCCTGTTTAAGATGCTCTCCCTCTGTCCCTCCCACTGCTTGTGTACTCGCTCACTCTTACCCCATTTAACCACCACTACAGTAGTAACTGTTTCTGGTAAGAATCACCAATGGATTCTACAAAATTCACGGCTAAGAGTTTGATACGAAATACAGTTTTTATATAGTCTCAAAGTATCTCTCAAAATAACTCAGTACAAAGGGAAAAACAGTAACGTTTTGGTTGAGAAACCAGGTAGATACTACCTTACCCGAGTGATTGGAAGTTAGGAAAAATAAATACACGCCTCCTGATATGATACACTAAGGATGACACCTCACTTCTGTGATATTCCTGCCAAAAACGCATAATGTGAATCCAATCATGAGGAAACACTAAAGAAACTCAAATTGAGGGAATTTTACAAAAAACTGGCTTTTACTAAAATATCAAGATCATGAAAAAACAAAGATTGAAAAATGGTTCCATCTGAAAGGGCACTAAAAAGACATGAGAACTAAATGCAACTTATGAACCTGACTTGGATGCTGGACCAAAAAGTTTTCTTTGCTGTAACGGAAATTGGTGGTATAACTGGTAAAATTTTCCTAAGACCTAAAAGGTTGGATAATAATGATAATAATGCTTTATCAATGTTAAGTCATCATTTCTCTAACTGCATTATTTATGAGAGTATCTTTAGTAAATACAAACTGAAATATTTCAGAGTTTCTACTCTCAAAATGGGCCAGAAAACTTTTTTTTCCCCCAACTTTCTATAAATCTGAAATCACTTCAAAATAAAAAGTAAGAAAATAACTTTCAATATGTGACAAGCACTACAAGACATGTATGAACTCTGCCTCAGGGTTTATGAAAACAGACACCCTCCCTGCCCCTGCCCCAAATTTGTTACTGAGCATGTTGAGATTGCTTTACAGAGACAATGAAATCTGACCTGAGTTTTGGGTAATTATTAGGTTGCAGAGGCAGAAACAGGTTAAAGGTATTCTAAGAAGAGAGAAAGCCTGAGCTTTCTCTCTCAGGCTTTCTCTCTTTTCTAGATAGTTTAGTGTATTAGGCTGGAGAGAAGACTCTTGGTTGTATGTGGAAGGGAATGGTAGAGATACAGCTGGAATTGAAACTGGAGACGTGGATTAGGGCCAGACTGTAAAAGCTCTGTGTGCCAGACAAAGGCATTCAGACAATTGCTATGCCAATGAAAGGAGGCAGTGAAAGTTTTAAGCTGCAGAGTGGTAAGATTAAATAAAATTGATCATGTCTGCCTAAACCAAGGAGTCAAGAAATACTGAAGAATGGACAGGACTTCCAGATCAACTTAAGTATGAATAAGAGGGATGCCTGGGTAGCTCAGTGGGTTAAGCATCTGCCTTTGGCTCAGGTCATAATCCCAGTGTCCCGGGATTATGCCATATCAGGCTCCCTGCTCAGGGGGAGTCTGCTTCTCCCTCTGCTTGCTGCTCCCCCTGCTTGTGCGTGATCTCTCTTGGACAAATAAATAAATAAAATCCTTAAAAAAAAGAAAAGTATGAATAAGAGCTATAGATAATAAGCTCAATTTTATGTATTCTAGTTTGAGGTTATGTAGAGTATCTAGACAGTGATGTCCAGTTTTTTGGAAATCTGGGAAATTTCCCCAATAACACTGTGTACGTGGGAGGAAAATAATTAGCAATCACAAAACTCATCTATTTTTCATTATCATCTTAACTTTAGATACTTCTGGAATGTGCCAAAAATTTTTTTTCAATTTATTTGTAGAAATATGTCTTTAAACCCAATTAAAACAGTTTATATAGTTCAATTTGGCTATACTCATAAACTAAGGAAAGAACTATGGGAATTCTGGTTTTCAAACAGTACAAGTCACCCACCTGAGTTAATTTGGGTGTATAAGCTTCCATTTCTTGCCTAATACTTTGAAAAGAATTAATAATGTCCTGACTTGTTGCATACTGTAGTGACTGGATTGGAGTTGGACCGTGATAATACCTAAAGATTAGCAAAGAAGAAAGAAATTACTAATCACACAGAATAAACAGCTGTCCTTCAAATATTTTAGCAGTCTCCATGTCCCCAAAGCAAAAAATAATATATTTAAACAGATTTGAGTAAAATAACTTAATTCCCATAAGGGCAGTAAGAAAATTGCACAGAGAACTACATTTTTATCTTGGCTTTGATCATTTAAGCATCCTTTTCTGAAATGCACAAATTAAGTTTTCAAGGAAAAAAGATAGTTTATTCTTATGGTAACAAAGAGACTTAAAACTTGAGTGCTATACTTGTGGAATATACTCTGCAGTGATTTGTGTTACGTAACTGTTGTGCCCAAGTTAATATTGACCAAACTTACCTATCTGACTTCTTGAGGTTTAGTGCAATCGTTTTTATGGAATTATTTTTCCCCAAGTCTTCATATTCAATAGACTCTTGTAACTTTGCCTGCAATTATCAACATAGCACTTTTTATGGTACTTTTCCTTATAAAAGTAATGAACATGATTGAAAAAGTACAACTATACACAGGGTAAAACATGAAGTTTTACCACCATGAACTTCAATTCCTAGAGATGACTATGCTAACAACTGGCACAACTCGTTTTCTCACCAACCGCTTACAATACCTGCTTTCCTACAATCTGGCAGGTGAAAATGGTGTATTTTCCTATTCTTCCACCAAATAAGCAGGACTAATTTATTACGTGTTGTAAATACTTTTTCTTCTCATTTGGTGTTGTTTGGTTTTAATTATTCCCTTACTGCTTATTCTTCTGTGGATTAATTTTTTGCTTAAATCTTTGATCCATTTAGTATTTAATTTGGAATAAGGAATCTGAAATTCTTTTTACTCATCAGTTCTCCCAACACCATTTGTAAAATAGTGTGTCATTTCCTGTGGATCCTGAAATACCATGTTTACTATATGTTATTTAATTTCTCCAGGTATTTGGGTTTACTTCTGTGCTCTTTATTTTGGTTTTACTAATCTGTTTTCTCCTGTGCTAGTAAAAGACTGCTAAATTTCTATAGCCCATGTTAATTAAAAAAGATATAGGAAAGCAATCTACATGGTCGTTTGTGAAATTAATTCTACAATATTTCATCCCTTATATAGCTATGAAATTCACCTGATAAACCCTCATCTGTAGCTACCAAGAGTAGAATCAAAACATTTCAGTTATTAAATATCTCTCAAAAAAGGTCAACCTGAAAACTTAATTTTTTTTTTTACTACTTTCTCAACTCTCCACCTTTCCACCAACTTCAAGGCATACCAAAATCTGACCTTCATTACTTTTTACAAACATCAAGCTCATTCCTATCCCTGCTGCTCCCTACCTAAGTCATGTCTCTAACCTAACCTCCCATGATAACCCAAATCCTACACTTGTGCTAAGGCCTCATTCGGTGACCTGACTCTTCTACTTAACTGGAAACTCCATTAAAGTAAGGACTCTATTACTACTTCTGAATCTCCCATTCTATAAAACCCTTCTGTAGAACACACAACAGACTATTTCAAACTATTGATTTGAAAGAACATCTAGAGTCAGCATTTATTATTGAACATAGTGAAAATTCACAGAAACCATGATTTTTGACAAATCTTTAATGACCAAAAATCAAATGTACTTAGTGCCACAGTATCGCAAAGAAAAGCATCATTTCCTAGATTTCATCTTAAACTCCTCTTTCATTTTAATTTCACTTTCCTTAGCCAGAAAAAAAAGTATTTATTCAACTCACAAATATTTTTTAAAGGAGTGCACTTGTGATGATCACCGGGTAATGTAGTATGTAAGCACTGAACCATTAAGTTGTAGGGATGCCCAGGTGGCTCAGTCAGTTAAGTGGCTGCCTCTGGCTCAGGTCATGATCTCAGGGTCCTGGGAGTGAGTCCCATGTTGGGCTCCCTGCTCAGCAGGGAGTCTGCTTCTTCCTCTCCTCTCCCCGACCCCTGCTCATGCTCGCTCTCAAATACATAAAACCTTTAAAAAGAATAAACTGTATACCTGAAAACAAATACTACACCATATGCTAACTAACTGGAATTTAAATAAAAACTTAAAAAGAAAAAAATCTTATTGGCTTTGTTAAATATTTATTCATTTGAGAGTGAGAGAAAGTGAGAGCATGAGAAAAGGGGAAGGTTCAAAGGGACAGAGAGAAGCAGACACGCCACTGAGTGGGGAGCCCAATGTGGGGCCCAATCCTAGGACCTCAGGATCACACCTGAGCTGAAGGAAGACGCTTAACTGCCTGAGCCATCCAGGTGCCTGTGGCTTAGTTTTAAAAGTGTATATGCGAGGGACGCCTGGGTGGCTCAGTGGGTTAAAGCCTCTGCCTTAGGCTTGGGTCATGATCCCAGGGTGCTGGGATTGAGCCCCACATCCAGCTTTCTGCTCAGCAGGGAGCCTGCTTCCTCCTCTCTCTCTGCCTGTCTCTCTGCCTACTCATGATCTCTATCTGTCAAATAAATAAATAAAATCTTAGAAAAAAAAAAAGTGTATATGCGGGGTGCCTGGGTGGCTCAGTTGTTGGGTGTCTGCCTTCAGCTCAGGTCATGATCCCAGGATCCTGGGATTGAGCTCCACCTCAGGCTCCCTGCTCGGCGGGAAGCCTGCTTCTCCCTCTCTCACTCCTGCTTGTGTTCCCTCTCTATGTCTCTCTCTGTCAAATAAATACATAAATTCTGATTTAAAAATAAATAAAAGTGTATATGCCTGTAGAAACATTAAGTTACTGAAGCATGAACCAAAGACTCATCTGTAATTCCTTTACAGAAAGATAACCATTTAACGTATTCTTTTGAAGGTGTTTTTAAAAAGTTCATAAAGTTTTTTTTACAAGTGAAATTGTATCACATAGTCTGTTCTGTGAACTTTTCATTTAATTTATGAATTTTTATTTTCTTTGATTCCTAGTATAAATAACACAAAAACTACAAGTTTTATTTTGAAAGACTTTTGATTTCCTCTTCCCTATAGACACTAAACTCTCTGAGGATAAGAACTCTTACTCATTTTTGTTTCCCACCCCTTAATACTTGTAGCAACTCAAAAATGGTTTCTTGAATTTATTTTTTTTTTCTTAGATTTTTATTTGACAGAAAGAGAGAAAACAAGTTGGCAGAGAAGTAGGCAGAAGGAGAAGGAGAAGCAGGGAGAAGGAGAAGCAGGCTCCCCACCAAGAGGAGAGCCCGATGTGGGGCTCAATCCCGGGACCCTGGGAGATCAGGACCAGAGCCTAAGGCAGATGTGCAACCAACTGAGCCACCCAGGTGCCCCTAATTTCTTGGAATTTAATTTTTTTATGAAATAAACTTTTTTTTTTTTTTTAGATTTTTTTTTTTTTTTTTTTTTGACAGACAGATCACAAGTAGGCAGAGAGAGAAAGGAGGAGGAGGCAGGCTCCCTGCTGAGCAGAGAGCCCGATGCGGTACTCGATCCCAGGACCCTGAGATCATGACCCGAGCCGAAGGCAGAGGCTTTAACCACTGAGCCACCCAGGCGCCCCTTTATGAATTAAACTTATGTGAACTCTTTTTTAAATTCAGAATGTCATTAATCCTTTTCAAGTTATTCATGACCGCATCAGTCTCTACTATATGGACATACCAATGATATTAGTACTGGAATGTTTGCGATTATAGTAATTGAAATAAGTATTTGTATCTAAATATATGCACATCTTTTCCTCTTTAAATAACTCTCCAAAATGAAATGCTGTCCCAAAAATGGAATAAGGGCAAGACAAAAATTTTAATACATATTGCCTGATTGCCCTCTAAGAAACCTTTATTGTACTTATTTTTATAATTGGGGAGGAATTTGAAAACACAGAGAGGTAGAGTAGCTTGGCAAAATTGCAAGGAAGGAAATATGGAAGTAGATAATTCTGTCCATATTCCCACACAGCCCCAAATGATTTCTTCAACATTTAGTAAGAACACATTTCTAACTCTGAAATGCTAGGTTTGATATGAGGCCCCAATCCTATCTTTTAAAATCATATACACAAACCTTTAGGTTTTCTTTCTGTTATTTTGCCTTTGTTGAATACTCTTGCCCAGAACACAAACTGTATGTCAATATGTGTGTACGTGTCCATGTGAAGGAAAAAAAGAGTACAAAACCAGTAAGAACAGTTAACAGGAGTGCATGGAAAGCTGGTTGGCAAGTTAAAACCGAGGAGGTACTCTTTAAAATGTTCTACAATTTATGCCAAATGCTTAATGTCTTGGTCAGAAGAATGGAGTCACCTGAGGTAATCGAGGATTAACATAAAATTCTAGCAGTTATACAGGCTGTCAGAAGAAACCTGAGCTCTAAACCTGAACTTTTTACCCGTACCCTTTTGACTGCTGGCTGGAAGCAATCTGCATCTCCAGAATTTCCATCGATGCTGCTGGGCTCACCATTTTGTTCATTTTGTGCTTCTCTTAAAACAAAGGAGGAAATGTTAAAAATCACAAGCAGAACAATGAGAAAATTTCATCTGGCTACCTTGAAAAGCTCAGTTATTGCACTTTTGCATGTATACTTAACTGTTTCCTGAGACCTGCTGCCAGGACCATGGCACTGTGATGGTTAAACCTCTTGATGATGGCAGCATTACTATTCTCCTTTATGGACTTAGAATTAGAAGTAGATGGCATGGAAGAAATGCCATAGCCCTAAAAGAAACAATTTGGAAGATTAAAAATCAAAATAAAGTTCTGGTTTTCTTCTCCATTATGAGAGACACACTTAGCTGAAAATATTTTCTGGAGGATTGGACTGTATTAATTCTGAGCATTACTCAATTTTTACAGATAAATATTTTTAAAAGTTATGTACACAAAAAATACAACATTCTCCTTCTGGCATCAAAAGAACAATCTTAATCTAAAATGATAAATTTTGGGGCACCTGGGTGGCTCAGGTCATGATCCCAGGGTCTTGGAGTTGACCCCACATCGGACTCCCTGCTCAGCAAGGAATTTGCTTCTGAACCCTCTGCCTCTGCCCCCTGCTTGTGCTCTTTCTTCCTCTCTCAAATACATAAAATCTTTTTTATTTATTTATTTATTTGAGAGAAGAGAGAGACAGTGAGAGAGAGAGCATGAGCAAGGAGAAGGTCAGAGGGAGAAGCAGACTCCCCATGGAGCTGGGAGCCTGATGTGGGACTCGATCCCGGGACTCCAGGATCATGACCTGAGCCGAAGGCAGTCGTTTAACCAACTGAGCCACACAGGTGCCCCCTCAAATACATAAAATCTTAAAAACAAAACAAAACAAAACAAATTTAAACTGCATATTTAAAAAAAAAAAAAGAGTTAAGTCATCTCTACACCCAATGTGGGGTTCAAACTTAACCCTGAGATTAAGAGTTGCATGTTCTACTGACTGCCCCAAACCGTAAATTTTTTTAAAAGAGTTTTGGATAAAGTTAGCAAAATATTTTTTTTTTAAGATTTTATTTATTTGACAGACAGAGATCACAAGTAGGCAGAGAGGCAGGCAGAGAGAGAGGAAGGGAAGTAGGCTCCCCGCAGAGCAGAGAGCCCGATGTGGGGCTCGATCCCAGGACCCTGGGATCATGACCTGAGCTGAAGGCAGAGGCTTTAACCCACTGAGCCACCCAGGCGCCCCTAAAGTTAGCAAAATATTAAATGAAGAAATAGAATACAGTGAAAAAAAAAAAAAAAAAAGGCATGGACTCTGGAATCATATAAATAGGGATTCAAATTCTAGCTATATAATTTTTTAAGTATTATTTAAGCAAGGATAGTCAATTTTTCCAAGCTCTGTAAAATAACTCAAATGTATATATATATTTTTAAATAACTCAAATATTTTCAAATATGTACTGAGTTTGTGCTAAGCCTTACAGACAGCAAGTTAATATTTTGTGCCAAAGGAGCCAGAATACTAGTTAGTAGGGTCCTGGGCTGTAAGCCAGTACACAGTTAAGGCTTCTATGTGCTAAAAGAGAGGAAGTAGCTAATCCCACTGGAGGAGAGCAGAGGTAGGTTCAAAAAAGCTTGAGGGAGCATCATAACTCGATCCAGTTCTTACAAGCCAGACACGAAGACAGTAACATTTCAGGGAGAGGAAACTGCTTAAATATAGGTGTAAAAACAACATAATGCATACTGTGTCACCGGCTTTTTCTGTACTGCAGTCACATCTGGAATGAAGGGTGGGTCAGGGATTGGTGAAACATAAGGCTACAATGGCTAAATGAAAGATTATGAAAAGACTCACAGCATTCATCCGTTTATCACATAATTACTGATGCCTTTTCTATGCCATGTGTAGGGGACAGGCCAGTAAATAAGAGGTACCCTCACAAAACTTATACTCTACTAAGAGAAGATCTCTTTTGAAAATGACAAGTGGCATCAAGAAAATAAAGAAGGGGGGCACGATACAGCGGCTGGACGGAGAGGATGAGCTACTTCACACAGTGCTTAGGGAAAGTCTCTCCTGAACCAGTCTGAACAGCTGTCTTAAAGATGGTAGAAGCTGGTTAGGGAGGGACGCCTGGGTGGCTCAGTTGGTTAAGCCGCTGCCTTTGGCTCAGGTCATGATCGCAGGGTCCTGGAATCAAGTCCCACATCAGGCTCCTTGCTCCGCAGGGAGAGTGCTTCTCTCTCTGCCTCTGCCTGCTACTCTGCCTGCTTGTGTGCGCGCGCGTGCTCTCTGACAAATAAATAAATAATTAAATAAAATTAAAAAGAAAAAAAAGAAGCTGGTTAGGGAAAAGAGCAAGAAGGAGGAATAGCATGTGCAGAGACCATGAGGTAGAGAAAACTTGGAACGGACCTGAAAGAAGGTATCTAGAGCATAAATGAGTGTAAGTGGCCCATACTGAGGTAGAAGCAGGCAGAGGCCAAATCAAGAAGAGCCTTGTAGAAGTTTTAAGTTCAATGAGAATCCACCAAAGAGTTTTATGCAGAAAACTACTATGATCTGATTTATAACTTTTCCTGTTAGGGGAAAGTAACTACAGGGAACAAAAGTGGAAACAGGAGTCTCAATTAGGAAGCTAATGAAAGCAATCAAGACAAAAATGGCGGTAGCCTAATAACAGTGAGAGGATCTAAGTGTGGAGATGGACAGATGTAGACAAACTGGAGATGTATTATACAGGACTTGCTAACGAACTGAATGTTGGAGGTGAAGGAAGAGGAGGAATCAAGGAGGTTCCCAGGTTTCCGCTTGAGCAACTTAGTCCGCGGTAATTTTTTTTTTTTTTAAGATTTTATTTATTTTAGAGAGAGACAAAATGTGAGCACGGGCGCATGTGCATAAGTGGCAGGGGCTGGGGTCAGGCAGAGGGAGGAGAAGCAGATTCCCCATGGAGCAGGGAGTCCAACGTGGGGCTTTAGTCCAGGACCCCGAGATCATGACCTGAGCTGGAGGGAGACACTTAAACGACTGAACCACTAAGGAGTTCTGATGGTAATGTTTTTTTGTGTGTGTGACACAGAGAAGACCCAGGAACAAATAGGTTTAAGAGAGGAATAAAAGGCTCCATTTTACATCTATGCGGAGGTGTCTGTGAAGTATTTAAGTGAAGACTGCAAGTAAGTAGGTGGGATGTATAATTTTGGAATTCTGGGGTCAGAGAGACAGGGTTACCTGGATTCATCATTACATATTAGTATGTATGTATGTATGTATGTATGTATGTATGTATGTATTTATTTATTTATTTATTTTAAAGATTTTATTTATTTATTTGACAGAGATCACAAGTAGGCAGAGAGGCAGACAGGAGAGAGGAGGAAGCAGGCTCTCCGCTGAGCAGAGAGCCCGATGCGGGGCTCGATCCCAGGACCCTGGGATCATGACCCGAGCCGCAGGCAGAGGCTTTAACCCACTGAGCCACCCAGGCGCCCCTACATATTAGTATTTAAAGCAATGGAATGAAGACAACGTATTCAGAACATGTACCAAAGTCTTATCAAGGGAGAATTACAACACCCAGAGGATGATAGAGGAAAAAGAGGCACCAAAGGAAAAACTGAATCACCTAACATTTCTATTATGGGGATTGGTTATGTAAATGTTTACATTTCCATAAAACGGAATACAGGGCACTAAAAAACATAAATGACAGTAACACCTATTATTTGCTGAGCACTCACTGTGTACCACACTCTTCTCTTGTAGCAATCCTATAAAGTCAACACCTTCTTTGTATTGGATTTTTTCAATTGAGTTATAATTGACATATTAACATTTTATAAGTTAAAGGTATTAACTTGGGGTGCCTGGGTGGCTCAGTGGGTTAAGCCTCTGCCTTCGGCTCAGGTCACGATCTCAGAGTCCTGGGATTGAGCCCCACATCAGGCTCTCTGCTCAGCAGGGAGCCTGTTTCCCCCCACCCTCTGCCTCTCTGCCTACTTGTGATATCTCTCTCTGTCAAATAAATAAAATCTTTAAAAAAAAAAAAAGGAAAAAAGGTATTAACTTGCTATTTATATATTGCAATAGGACTAACCTAAAGCTGACATCTGTCATGTCATGTAATTATCATTTCATGTTTTGTGGACAGACAACTAAGATGTGGCAACTCTGAAGTTTATAAAACAGCACTGTTGACTATATGCTGTGCATTATATCTCTAGAACTTATCTACCTGCTAATGGTAAGTTGGTACCCATAACAAACATCTCCTCAATTTTCCTACCCCCTGCTAAGGTCAGTGGGGAATTCCGTGGGGAATCTGCTTCTCCTCCCTCTGCCTGACCTCATTTTATAAGAAAACTGGGCTTAAAAAAGTAAAAAAAAAAAAAAAAAAAAAAAAAAAAAAAGGGAGCATCTAAGCCAGGTAGTTTGGTTTTATAGTTTATCTACTTAACAACTATGGTTTAGCTGGAACTAATAGTGATAATAGGCAAAGTGAAGAACAAAATCACACATAAATATGTGTAATATATAATTTTTTTAAAGTTAAAAAATTTGAGTAATCTATACCCAAAGTGGGGCTCGAACTCAAAATCCCGAGATCAAGAGTCGCATGCTCTTTCAACTGAGCCAGGCACCCCAATATACCATCATTTTCATTTTTATTTTTAAAAAGTACTAATGGTGTGCCTGGTTGGCTCAGTCAGTTAAGCGTCTGCCTTGGGCTCAGGTCATGATCCCAGGGTGCTGGGATCAAGTCCTGCAACGGGCTCCCTGCTCAGTGGGGAGTCTGCTTCTCCCTCTCTCTCTGCCTACTTGTAATTTCTGTTCTCTCTTTTTCAAATAAATAAACAAAATCTTAAAAAAAATTAAAAAAAAAGGCACTAAAATCTCTTCCCCGTATTAAGCTATACCTCTAAGCTTCACAAAGCTTCATTTTTTTTCAGGATGATTTAGGAGGGCCATGTTTTAATATGTTGAAATTCACCAAGGAAGTGCCTGAAGGTGGAGAATTACCAATAAAACTCAATCTCATTAAGGAAACAACTCATTTTGGCACCAAGGATTATTTTCCGCTAGAGACTGTAGGTCAAAAGTTTAACACTGATTTCCTTACCTTGTGAGTACCATACACTAAAATAAAGGAAAAAATTTAGAAAAAGAAGACAGGAAGGTTTAAGCATGTGTATATGGCCAGCAGAAGAGGAGCCAAAAGAAAGGTAAGAAAACGAAAATCTGAGTGTTAAGAGAGTAACTGAGGAAGGTAGGCTCCTAGTTTATAAGTAGGCACAGGGATGGAACTTGCCTCAATCAAAAGGGATCCCATCTTTCCCCATGACTGGATACATTTGTAAGTCTACGGTCAAGATGCAGAGGTAGGTGGTACATACTTGGTGGTCTACCTGTTGAAACTTAATGGAACTAGTGTGCAGCCAAGGGTCACAGGTGTGCTCAGTGGGCTACAGAAAAACGGTTATCTTTCCTTGGCCTACTGATATTTATTCACATTTCTTTAGATTAACACCAGAGAATAAAGCTGGACTCATAAATATGTTAAGCCTTCACATTACCTAGAGATGTACCAATGGGGGAAAAATTCCTTTAAAAAAGTTTGAGCAAGGGGCGCCTGGGTGGCTCAGTGGGTTAAGCCGCTGCCTTCGGCTCAGGTCATGATCTCGGAGTCCTGGGATCGAGCCCCGCATCGGGCTCTCTGCTCTCTAGGGGAGCCTGCTTCCTCCTCTCTCTCTGCCTGCCTCTCTGCCTGCTTGTGATCTCTCTGTCGAATAAATAAATAAAATCTTAAAAAAAAAAAAAAAAAGTTTGAGCAATTCATACAGGGATTTCAATTTTTCAAGGCAATTTTAATAGTAAACAGTGCTACTGACAAGCACTTCTAATAAAGACTGTTTTCTCTCGTAAGTTCTTTTTAATTAAAATTTGTTTTTTTGTGGGATGCCTGGGTGGCTTGGTCGGTTAAGCATCTGATTTTGGTTCGGGTTGTGATCTCCGGGTCCTCAGATCGAGCCCTGCATCAGGCTCTGTGCTTTAACAGGGAGGCTGCTTGTCCTTCTCCCTCTCCTTCTGCCCCTCCCCCCACTCATGCTCTCTCTGCCTCTCACTCAAATAAATAAAACCTTAAGAAATATATATGTTTTCTGTTTTTAATCGGCTCTATGCCCAGCATCGGGCTCAAACTCACAAACTCTAGATCAACAGTCTCATGCTCTACCAACTGAGCCAGCCAGGCACCCCTCTCAGAAATTCTTTTAATACCACTTACCTCATCTAATGATTTATCTTCCAAAGCTGTCAAATCAAGTAATGGGTTTTTTACTCCTAATGAAACCATTGTTTTTAACCCTAGAAAATGAATGAAATAAAAAGTTGGTCAAGTCTGGCCTTTTTTAGGAATAAAAAATTCACTAACAACATTATGACGAGAGAGCAGCAAATTAAATTTAATGTGTGTCAGGGATGAACAGTTACCTTTTTCATCTATTTTGGCACATTCTGCAAAGAGGTCCTTTGACCCTGTATTCAGCCGGTCCCTGTGAAAATAGTGGGACTGAAAGAAACGTGTCCAAAATTCCTTTTCTGTCATGTTGTGGGGAACATTTTCGGCATATTTCATTTTTACTGTAGAAAAAAACCGTTAATAGTTACATACAGAATTTCCATTTCTTAAAATCTCTCAAGTTAATTGAAATAAAAACAACAGCAAGAACTAGACTGAACTGCTCAACTTCATATACTCTATATAATAATCCTACTGTAAATAAAATATGTAGCTTGAGAGAACAGGTGATATACTACCTTTATGAATCTTAACAAATTACAAACAAAACCTTATCTTGCTCCAAGAGAATTAAAAGTTTCAAAGTTTTAGTAGAAGTACCAAGAATCAATACCCAACAGACTATCAGTTCAGCACATTCCAGAAGCTCACAGTCTAATCAGCAAAGAAGTTAAGAGCATGAGTCTCTTGAGCCAGAGAGCCCGAATTTAAAATTCTAGGCCTGCCACTTATCATCTGTATGATCTTGTGCAAATTACGTAATCTTTCTGTATTTTGACTTCCTCTTCTGTCATGTGAAGGTAATAAGAGCACCCACTTCATAGGGTTATTTGTAATGACTAAATGAGTTAATATAGATAAAGACCTTAAAATGGTGTCTGATATGTAATAAACGCCATATAATTATTACTATCAGAAAAATATGAAAATAATTACAATTTAGTAACTTTTTGAGGCAGACACAAGTTCCTACGGAAGCAAAGGGGAGGCTTGTACCTACCCAAAGAAGTCAGGATTTTATAGAGGTGGCAGTGGGGCAAATACTTAAGCCTTAAGGATTCTCGATATATATTTCCAAAGAAGTAACAGAGAGCAGGAGTGAGGAAGTGTGGAGAGAGAACTGTTTAGTCAGCAGAATAATTGAAGTGGTGACTCTCAACCTTGGCTGCACAGCATAAATGAGTAAGGCTGGGATCAAGTCATTTATACTTTTAGGATGGTTTCTGCAAGGGTTAGGATCAGTGTGTTAGAAAGGTCACTCTGGAGGCAGCCTAAAGGATGATCTGAATTACAGCAGGAGAAACTCATTTATTGATGCCTCTGGAGCAGATCATTTTGTGCAGGTATACTAAAGGGTAAATAAAGTTTAAGAGCCGCTGATGGAAGAATGGGAAAGTCATTATACTAATGTAACTGATGACAGCACATCATATACTGACCCATTAGTAACTACCATATGTTTTCACGTATTTTATTGCACTTCATCAGGAATAAAAGGTAAAGCTTTTTGTTTTTCACTGATGTATTACTGAATTCATCCAAAGAAATATTTTTCTTTCTTTTTAAAGATTTTATTCATTTATTTGACAGAGAGAGATCACAAGTAGGCGGAGAGGCAGGCAGAGAGAGAGAGGGGTGGAAGCAGGCTCCTTGCCGAGCAAAGAGCCCGATGCGGAACTCGATCCCAGGACCCTGAGATCATGACTTAAGCCGAAGGTAGGGGCTTAACCCACTGAGCCACCCAGGTGCCTGAAATATTTCAACTATATGGAAAAATGGATTCTTTTTACCTGCTGGATAGGTCCTAAATATGGACTCAATGATATCAGAAGTTAAATTGTATCTCAGACCATTGCATCCATCCGTTTGGGGCCGGACATCAGCCTAAAATAAAGACCACACATATATGTTCATTAGAATATTGAGGGAAGATGTGTAAGCTCATAATAGACACTGGACAAAGGTGGCAAAACAGACTTTCTGAATAAACTAGAGACAGAAATTAAGTTCCTCACTCTTAACTGTTGGCATTGGGAGAGGACTCAAAGAAACCTGGCTTGGTTTCACACAATATTACTTATGTGTAAAATCTGCTTCCTTGAAAATTCAACATGGTCAAACAGGTATTTTTAAGTGTGGCCAAAGGCAGACAGCTAGAGGAGCTTTACCATAATACTTGTAGAGTTACCAAAACAACTATAAACCTTGGTTACTAAATCAATATTATCTGACTGGTTTCTTTAGGAAAAGGCTTATTAATTCAATTCACTACTAAGCAACCAGGAAGATACTAAATATATAACTGGTACTCAAGTTTTTGTTAAATGCATAAATACCGCTTTGGTTCCACCAGGGTATAAACTAAATGAATGTCACTTTCTAATTCTACAGGTAAGGTATTCCCAATTTTTCACTAAAATACATTTTATAAATCTTATTTCTTCTGTAATACATTTAACTCTGCATTACAAATACAGCAATCGTAAAGACACTTACCAGAAAGTTCTAAATTTAAAAGAATTAGGGGAAACAAGTATTAGTCCAGTTGCTAAAAGATTCTATTTAATTAAGGTCCATTTAATTTCCAGCATGTTAGGGTGAAGTCCCCAAACCAAAAAAGTACAGCTAGCAAAAAGTATCTATTTAAAAAATACTGCATTTATATATATTTTTTAATTTTTATTTATTTATTTGAGAGAGAGAGAATGAGAGAGTACAAGCAGGGGAACAGCAGAGGGAGAGGGAGAAGCAGACTTCCTGCCGAGCAGTGAGCCCAAGGTGAGACTCTATCCCAGGATCCTGAGATTATGACCTGAGCTGAAGGTAGCCACTTAACTGACTAAGCCACCCAAGGGTCCCAATATTGCATATATTTTTAAAATACTTTAGAAGAATACCATAGATAGCAAAGTGCCACTGATTTACTTTAAGGAAATGCTAAGTTTTACAAAAGAAATGGCACTGTTAACACATATACCAGGACTTTCTTTTTTTTCTTTTCCCTTCAGAAATCTGGAAGGGTAACATACCAGAAATGCTGCAGAAATGCCAACGTCTTGCTTATGATTGGATGTAGAACTCTCTGTTGCATTCACATTTAAACGATTGGCCCAGAATTCCTCAGCACTGATCACTTGACTCACAACAAGGTCTTTATAAAGCTGAAACAAAACAGGATCTTCTTGCAGCATTCTGGTGATAGAATATATTGAATATATTGAACTTCTAGAATAAAATGCTATTTATGTAACACTTTAAAAAGACCTTAAGAACATGAAACCCTGAGACACTCAACCTTTTATGAGGCTAGAGCAGCAGAGGTCATTTAGTTCATTTGTTAGTAATTAAAAGAAAAAACATTTTTGGAGGAACAAATGAAGATAAATGGAAGTCTGAAGAAGCAAAGACTAAACTCTTTGAGGGTACAGATTTGGTGTTATTCATCTATCTAGTGACAGCAAGATCACCATGTATTTGTCTGTACTGTATTCTCTTTCACAAATGAAGGTGAAAGGGGAGAGAGGAGGTATGGTTGAGATTTTCCGGCTACCAATTTCTCACGGATAAGCACTTGGAGACTTAAGCATGGATGGCCTGCAAGATACTGGCGATGGAATCATTGGTCTTATCAGAAACTCATTATTTTATATGCATTTTCAACTTTTTTTACAATGTGATTTCTCTCAGGTTCCTCATTCACAAACACACTTCTAATGGTTTCATGTCATCTTTGTGACAGAGAACTGGGAGAAGGAATAAAAGGACCTTATCACCTTTGAGTCTCAGTTGTGTTCCCTGTCAGATGTTAGCCTTGAGGCAGTTAAATTACTTAATGCAGCACAAGGGATAAGAAATAACAAGCTGTTACATGTCTTTATTCTTTTCCCCCTTCACCTGTTTTTCTCTTCCAGCTCTTTATTTGCTTTCCTCTTGAATTTGGGCAGCAGCTGCTGAAGAAGGTCTTTTACTGCATCTCGCTCTTTGACGGCTGTGCTTTCATTGGAAAAATGGAAGTTAGTTGTGTCCCCTGCATGCAACACCAGCTGAAGCTGAATTTTAGCTTTTCCTTCTGGACTGATTTTCTGGCCTAAAAAGAAGCATGAGACAAATTAGATGAGGACACCCAAACTGGAAACTGTCCTACAATAGGCTGCTTCTCCTCCCAAGAAGATTCAGAATTCCTTTGGGCTTTAGCTGCCCTGTTCCAATCTTAATGCTTTTGCAGAAATACCCTCTTCTCAAATAATCCCATATAATCAGAGCACAGTTTAACAACTGCACTGCTAACACTCTGCTTCCTTCTTCAGTATCCTCTTTGTGTGGCACTTCTCACCCACTGCCTCCACCTCAAGATACTAAAGGGCTTTTGTTTCCATTCAACCGGGGCAGATCTCTAAATAGCCAACTAGGAGTCCTGAACCCACCCTGAACATCTGACACCAAAAAACATCATTAATAAAAATGATCTGTCATAATTTAAAAAACTCCAAAACACACCCTTCTCCCTCACTGCCAAGAAGAATACATAATTTTACATTTGAGAGATGTGGTGTCACCACTTCAACCAAGTGATGAAACTTAGTCTCTTCCAAAGTGGGTGTCACAACCTCACACTATTGGCTTTCTGCGGGGATAGAATAGTAAGTAAACACCACCACCCATGTGTTGTTCTTGCTGTGAGGGTTTAATCTGAGTACAATCAAGCCTGTAGACGTGATTTTCAGTTTCTGAGAAATACAGGCCTACACAAATAAATTAAAGAAAACCTTGAGACAAGCAAACAATCAGAACATATGTGACAAGCCTATAAAGACTGAAGAGACTACAACTCCATCTGTGAAGTTAGACTGGTTAAAAAAAAAAAAAAATCAATGCTACAGAAAACATTGGGACAACTAGGGAAATGTAACAGTGTTCTGGATATTCTACGATTAAAAATTTCTTGGTGTGAAAATATTACCTAGCAAAGTGTATGCACACGGAATCTTAAGTGGGACATATCGTATAGGTATGTACTGTGCCATTCTTAAAATTTTTCTTTAACTTTGAAACTTTTCATAATAAGCTGAGGCTGGGAATGTCAAAATACACCAACATAATGGAGAAATTGTACTTCTGAACTAGTGGGCCTCATGGCAATAGTAGATCTTGTCTCTGTCAGAGGAAGAGAGAGAGATGGAGGGGCTTGGTCCCATGAAATTGGAGACTCTTGGAAGTGTGAAACAAGCTCCCTAGAGCTCACAACCCAAACCACCTATCTCCTAAACAAACTTTTTCAATAAAGATGCAGCTTCCAGACCCAACAGTTTGGATAAAATATCTTAAAACCAAAACCAGCAATACAGGGCAATTTACACTGTCAGCCAGCCTACTCCAGTCTTCTATTCTGTTTCTCCAAAACTACCACCCCTTTCTAGGCATCTTTTCTCAGTCATTGCTTTATCCTTTCACCATCTTAGACTTCGCCTCTGAAAGGCGTACTTCTGAATTGGCTTTTTTTGTTTAAGATTTTATTTATTTGAAAGAGAGAAAGAGAGAACACATGTAGGGGGAGCAGCAGGCAGAGGGAGAGGGAGAAGCAGGCTCCCTGCCGAGCAGGGACCCCAGTGTGGGGCTTGATCCCAGAACCCAGGATCATGATCTGAGCTGAAGGCAACTTAACTGACTGAGCCACCTGGATGCCCCCTTAAGTTTTTTAATTAGGTTACTTAACTGCTGATTTTCACCTTAGTAATTTACTACTGGTAACTTTCAGTGGATTCTTTCAGAAATGGGTATTATTTCAAATATTCAACTTAAAACAAAAACTGATCTGGGGCAGATGTAGATTTGGGTCTGTGCTCTCATTCTCAATAACAGAAAAATTGTTGAGAAATAGGAAAAACATATATTCTTTATTGTATGTTGTGGGTATCACAATGAGTGTGTGTTTTGCAGAGCTACAGGATCAGCTTCCTGTTTAAGAGAAATGCTAATAGAGGCAGTTCCTAATTTATGAGTTTCTTCTGGTACAAATTTTAGTTTGTAAGAATACTAGGAGGAACTTGGTGAGGCACTTTTCCACAGAATTTTGAAAGGAGGTAGTATTACCAGAATAGTGGACAAAACACCAGCTAGCTTAGGCAATACCTAACTATGATGAATTTTAAACAGTATTTCCTTTTGAAAGTTAAAAATCTAAGTTGTTTCAGTGGAGACAGAGAAAATCTTGGTCATTTCCAGCAGCAAGTGGAGGTAAGTTCTTAGGGCCACTGTTCACACACAAAGAACATTTATAAATTGAGCCCTTGAATGTGTAAGGTTGACTATTTTTTGAGGTGTCATGTTCCTTGAAATCTACACAGGATTTTATCTAGGGGAAGAATTTTATATCAAAGAAAAAAAATGAATTTGCATTAATGGTTATAGTTCAGATACCACAATTTGCTAAGGATACTCTCTGTATATCTCCTATCTATGTCCAATAAAAAAGTGAGTCAAAAAAAAAAAAAGTGAGTCTATCTTCTCAACAGATGGTGGCCACATAACCAAAGATTAATTAGACAACTTGCTTAAATGATACAATTTTATTAAAGGGCAATCTGCCATAATCCATCATTTTAACGCATTTAAATGCATGAACCATCTGAACCAGTAAATCTACCTCAGGATGTACCTCACACATACAACTTCACAAAGATATTAGCCCACAGAACTATGCTGCAGTACTGTTTGCATTAAAAGAATCATGGAAACTTCCTAGCTGTCCTTCAACAGAAAATTAATTAAATACATGACTATATCCGTTTAGTGGGCTATTATGCAACTCCTAAAAGAAGGTTCACGTGGAGATCTTTACATGACGTAGATTTACATACATAAAACTATACAAACTCCATTATTAATCACAGGTTACAGAATAACATATATTCAGGGAACCCACTTTATATATACTTCAATATGATTTTTTTTGAAACTATAATGAAAAACCCCACAAAGACGGTATGAGCAATCTTTTTATAAAAGACTAACAAATCTTCCATCAGACCTTAGTATAGCTGACTTACATTTAATATCTGCATACATATGGCTGATTGTAAATCTATCTTTGCCTTCAGGTGCCCAAGCGATTCTTTCTGCCATGAGGTATAAAGCTCCATCCTGCTTCTTCTGACGCACCTTCTTCACAATCAGCAAAACTTCTTCAGATGAAGTTGCCATGATGCCTAGAAAGTGCTAACCGAGACAAAAGACTTCACATCTCAATTAAGATTAGATCTGTTGACTTCTGGAGTCCTTTCCAAATCTAAACCTAAACTAATAATGAGAAGGAAAAAAGTCCCTGATTGAAAGTTGAAGATAAAGTTGTATGGCATTATTTATTAAAATCAAATTTAACCACTGATATCATAGGTGTGAATTTACACAACACAGTTTATGACACTCGGAAGTTCTTAAACCATTTCTACATATTCTATTCAGACTATTTTATATTTTACTTTTAGTTCCCCCATAATATTCCTAAGTTTTAAATGTATGATTTGACTACAGATATGCTGGTCTTTTATCTAATCTATATCGAGAATTAGAACCCTACTGAACTTTAGTTCAATTTTGTTTCAGCTGAAACAACTAAGTGCCACAGGGTTTGGGTGATCTTCCCAGAACCACTCTCAGAGCTGATAGCACACCCACATTTCCTGATTCCTGGTCTAAGTTTCTTCCTGTGTGCTTTAAAACAAAACTTTTAACCCTTAACATTTCAGATGCTATTTCACCGATCTTTTAACAAGCAAATGTCTTCAACTGTTCTCCAGGTTTGGGCTGAAAATTCACTTGTATATAGCTAATTCATTACCTAGGAAACAGCTTTTAGTCTCCCTACCTCTACCCCTTCCTTCCCAGTCCCGGGAATCTTTTTTTTTTTTTTTTTAATAATTTTTTTAAAATTTATTTATTTGACAGACAGAGATCACAAGCAGGCAGAGAGGCAGGCAGAGAGAGAGGAGGAAGCAGGCTCCCTGCCGAGCAGAGAGCCCGATGCGGGGCTCGATCCCAGGACCCTGAGATCATGACCTGAGCCGAAGGCAGCGGCCCAACCCACTGAGCCACCCAGGTGCCCCTAGTCCTGGGAATCTTAAAGATTCAACCCAAATCCTTGCGGCTTGGGTGTAGCTAGGCTAGGCTGGAAAGGAATGTGAGGCTGTATGGGCTTAACAGGAAAGAAGCCATGATCTATGGCAATGTCTCTCATGGGCTGAGATGGGGAAAGTGATAGCACAAATGCCCCATATATGTCATTTCTGGTGAAGTTATGACTTTAAGTTTTAATTTCCAAAGAAATGATTTAAAGTTACTTCTTCAGGGATAGCTTAAAATACAATTTCAGAGAAATTAATGTATCTAGGTCTAAAAATTAAATTTGCCATGAGCAAACAAGCAAAACTTTAAAGAAACCCTTTTCCTGGAAGTTAAAACAATTAGGAACAATGAAATACTGAATCCGCCATTAGTTATTCAAATACTTGAGGAACACTTCTATTTGGACATAGTCGGAAAGTAAGCATCAGGAAGAGTAGCAGGCTTTAAAAAAAAAAGGAAAAAAAATAAAAATAATGGAAATCACCGATTCTTCCATTACCTCTTAGGATCAATGAAAAATATGACTGGATTAAAAACACTTTAATTGTAGTTGACACATGGTATTACATTAGTTTCACACATATGTATAATATAGTAATCTGACAAGTTATGCCCACAACTGTAGCTACAATCAAAAAATTCACTCAAGCAGTAATTTAGAAATAAAAAATACAAGTGAAAAGTGAAATCTTAATTTCTCTGAAGTTAATTTTCTGAATTTTGAGTAGCCAAATATTAGCAAGCTACTCTACCTAAGGAATAGGAAGAAAAAAGGGTCAATGTGAATACTTATCATTCAATAAATTTGTTCCGATCCAACAAGTTTAGGGTTATCCAAAGATGAATGTGTGACAATAATGATTTCTGTCTTTTTTTTTTTTTAAGATTTTATTTATTTACTTGACAGAGATCACAAGTAGGCAGAGAGGCAGGCAGAGAGAGAGGAGGAAGCACGCTCTCAAGCAGAGAGCCCGACGTGGGGCTCGATCCCAGGAACCTGAGATCATGACCTGAGCTGAAGGCAGAGGCTTAACCCACTGCGCCACCCAGGTGCCCCATGATTTTTGCTTCTAAAGAGCTTCCAGTTAGTGAGTAAGATATGTATCAGTGTATACAAATTAGAATGTGTGAAGTTCCTAAAGGGAGATAAAAAAAAATGTTCTGAATTACGACTCAGAGGCCATTTCCTCACAGAGGAGGTTTTGCCAAAGGTTTGTCATAGATTTTTTTTTAGTGCGATTAAAAAAATTCAGGTATAAAGACACAAATGTAGTGATCCAAAGGGGCACGTGCACCCAAATGTTTATAGCAGCAATGTCCACAATAGTCAAACTATGAAAGAACCTAGATGTCCGTCAACAGATGAAAGGATAAAGAAGATGTGGTGTATACACACACACACACACACACACACACACACACACACACACACACACACACAATGGAATACTATGCAGCCATCAAAAGAAATGAAATCTTGCCATTTGGAACAACGTGGATGGAACTAGAGGGTATTATGCTGAGCGAAATAAGTCAATCAGAGAAAGACAATTATCATATGATCTCATTGATATGAGGAAGTTGAGAGGCAACGTCAGGGGTTTGGGAGGTAGGAAAGGAATAAATGAAACAAGATGGGATCGGGAGGGAGACAAACCATGAGAGACTCATAATCTCACAAAATAAACTGAGGGTTGCCGGGGGGAGTCGGGTAGGGAGAGGGTGATTGGGTTATGGACATTGGGGAGGGTATGTGCTATGGTGAGTGCTATGAAGTGTATAAACCTGGCGATTCATAGACCTGTACCCCTGGGGCAAATAATACATTGTATGTTAATAAAAAAATAAAAATTTATTAAAAAAAATTTCAGGTATAATTATCAAATCACCAAAATGTGTACATTTTAGGTGGTCTATTTGATGTATTTCAACAATTGTATACATGCATGTACCTTTACTCAAAACAAGACAGAGAACATTTCTGCCACCCCCCAAAATTCTCTCACGTTCCTTTCCATTCAATTCTCTTTCTCTCACCCTCCAACAACTATTTTCTGATTTCTATCACCACAGTTTAGTTTCTGTCTCTTCTAAGTTTTCGTACAAATGGAACCATGCACCATGTACTGTCTTTGACCTTTCACCTAACCTGTTTTTTGAAATGCACCACATTACTTCACGTATCAGTAGTTTGTTCTTTCTTATACCTATGTTAATCATGAGTTGGGTCTTAAATAAATCATGAGTTCAAGTCCCACGCTGGGTGCAGAGCTTACATTAAAAGAAAAAAAAGTACTCAATGCTTACTAACATGTGCCAGGCACTGGGCTAAGTTCTTTATAGGTATTATCTCATTCAGTCCCCAGTTAACAATCCCGAGGTAGGTTCTATTATTAGTTCTATTCTGCAGATAAAGGAAACTGGGTCTAAAAAAAATCAAGATGCTTTCCCAATGCATCAAGGAAGTAGAAGGTTTGAATCTGGGTCAGCCTGACCTTGGAGTTCCACCATGCTATTTTGCAAATATATGTAACTGGAGGGACATATACCCAACTTCATAGTGGTTACCTACTGGTGATGGAATTACAGACGACTTGAATGTTCTTTTTGTTTTCTGGATTATCTATAATAATACATTTTTTTTTCTTTTTCAAAGATTTTATTTATTTACTGACAGAGATCACAAGTAGGCAGAGAGGCAGGCAGAGAGAGAGGGGGAAGCAGGCTCCCCGCCGAGCAGAGAGCCCAATGCAGGGCTCGATCCCAGGACATGGTATCATGACCCGAGCTGAAGGCAGAGACTTTAACCCACTGAGCCACCCAGGTGCCCCTATAATAAATACATATTTTTTTTTAAGATTTTTTTTTTTTTAATTTATTTGACAGAGAGAGATCACAAGCAGTCAGAGAGGCAGGCAGAGAGAGAGGAGGAAGCAGGCTCCCTGCTGAGCAGAGAGCCCGATGCGGGGCTCGATCCCAGGACTCTGAGACCACGACCTGAGCCGAAGGCAGCGGCCCAACCCACTGAGCCACCCAGGCGCCCCAATAAATACATATTTTATAATGAGAAAAATAGTTTTTAAGAAAGTCTTTCCAAGAGTTTATTCCCTATCAAGCCAGAGGTTTATAAGGTAACATGGAAAAAAGTGTTAGTAGCGTTAGTGTAAGAAAACAATTGTTATTTTGTATATTTCTGTAATACATATCAATTGTTTCTTATTTACTTTAAAAATTTAATGTATAGGGGCGCCTGGGTGGCTCAGTGGGTTATGCCTCTGCCTTCGGCTCACGTCATGATCCGAGGGTCCTGGGATCAAGCCCCACATCAGGCTCTCTGCTCAGCAGGGAGCCTGCTTCCCCGCCCCCCGCCTCTCTGCCTACTTGTGATCCCTCTCTCTCTGTCAAATAAATAAATAAAATTTTTAAAAAAATATGCATTGTTAACATTTAAAAAAAACCTTAATGTATAAAGAAAAATTTATAACATTCATGAACTATTTAATACTTTAATACTAATTTTTATATTCATTACAATACAATTAATAAGTTTAAAAAGTCTGTACTATCAGAAGTTACACTGTATACTATACAAACCACATTTTAAGAAACATGAATCAAAATCTGAAAGATAGGAGGGGAAGCTTTATGGACAGGGGAAAGCAGACAATTGTAAGACAATTTTAAGTATGTCCATATATGGGAAAAAAGCAGTGAGCAAGGACCACTAGCTGATAGAGCAAGTCTCCAATTAACTGAGCTTATAGGCACAAATAAAAAGTGCTAGCTTTGGAAAAGAACAGAAAAAACTTTTCTGAGACAAGAAGGTAAGAAAGAAAAGATGAATGAAGACAGAGAAACTGTAAAATGGAGAATAAATCAGGGGATGGAGAGAACCATTAGAGTCAGTCACCAGCACGTAAAACCATTCATATTAAAATACATTTGGTGGGATGCCAGGGTGGCTCAGTGGGTTAAAGCCTCTGCCTTCAGCTCAGGTCATGATCTCGGGGTCCTGGGATCGAGCCCCACATTGGGCTCTCTGCTCAGCGGGGAGCCTGCTTCTCCCTCTCTCCCTGCTGCCTCTCTGCCTACTTGTGATCTCTATCAAATAAATAAATAAAATCTTAAAAAATAAAATAAAATAAAATACATTTGGGAAAACATTCAAAATAAATCAGAGATAAGTAACTGAACATTGGGATGACTAGCCAATTGTCTCACAGCTAACTTGCTTGGCAAATTTCCTTGTTCATTTGTAGCACCTCTGTTAATTGCTCAAGACCAGTTTTAGAAAGTTTAATAAAATTGGTGGGGATATCCTACAATGTCTTCTGTGATTTCCAGATTTTTCTTGAAGATGGCTCCTTCTCTTCTAGAAAGAAGCAAAAACTTCTTCCCAATAAACCTCTGTAAGAGCCACAGAATGTATTGTTTATGAAAAATATTGGTTAGCTCCATCTCAACAAATCAGCTTGAAGATCTAGCTTTACTTAAGAGATTATTTTTTTAGGGACACCTGGGTGGCTCAGTCGGTTAAGCCTCTCCCTTCAGCTCAGGTCATGATCCCAGGACCCTGGGATCAAGTCCCACATCTGGCTCCTTGCTCAGCGGGTAGCCTGCTTCTTTCTCTGCCTCTACCTGCCACTCTGCCTGCTTGTGCTCTCTCCCTCTCTCTTGCTGACTTTAAAGATTTTATCTTTATTTATTAGAGTGAGATCGTGCAGTGGGGGGGAGTTAGGGGGCGAGGCAGAGTGGTAGAGGGGGAAGGACAGAGACGAGCAGACTCTTCACTGAGCACAGAGCGGGTCTCGATCCCAGGATCCAGACGGAGATCATGACCTGGGCTGAAACCAAGACTTGGACATTCAATCAACTGGGCCACCCAGGTGCCCCTGCTTAAAAGATTATTTACTTTATGAAATTATCTGCCACAAGACTACTTTAAATAGCAAGATCCTCCAGTAAAGGGATTAATTCATTTGCAGTTAAATATTTGCTTGAAGTAAATGTACATGCCTTGCTGAGCCTTTGCACATTCTCCTCCTTTCTTATCAACTGGCTTTTAATCATTTTTTTGGTAGTTAGAGTACTAAGTTTCAAAATTACTAGACAAGACTTTCTGTTCTCTGGATAGCACTTATCCCAACTATAATTAATTTTTTTTTAAGATTTTTATTTATTTATTTGACAGAGATCACAAGTAGGCAGAGAGGCAGGCAGAGAGAGAGGAGGAAGCAGGCTCCTTGCTGAGCAGAGAGCCCGATGTGGGGCTCGATCCCAGGACCCTGGGATCATGACCTGAACCGAAGGCAGAGGCTTAACCCACTGAGCCACCCAGGTGCCCCTATAATTAATTTCTAAAGTAATTCTTTTAATGCTTGTCTCCACTGACAGACTACAAGCTTCATAAAGGGAAGAGGATGCATGTAATCACTGTAGTACAGCACCCAGCCACCTATTCGGCCTACATGAAGTCTAGGCCTACATGATGTCTACTTAAAGTCCTTCTTGTTAAAAGAACATTAGCTTGGGGGTGCCTGGGTGGCTTAAAGTGGGTTAAAGCCTCTGCCTTCAGCTCAGGTCATGATCCCGGGGTCCTGGGATCGAGCCCCACATCGGGCTCTCTGCTGACCGGGGAGCCTGCTTCCTCCTCTCTGCCTACTTGAGATCTCTGTCAAATAAATAAATAAAATCTTAAAAAAAAAAAAGAAAGAACACCAGCTTAGTAAGATACATAAGACACCTTTACACATATATCCTTGGCTAACCTCCAGGAAGCATTATAGCTCTTTACTCAGAGATTACAGTATCATTCCTCAGAGATCCCAATAACTGGCTTATAAGGAAACAGGGATAGGAAAAATTTGAAACTGATCAACAGAAACCTTTAGATTACATCTCTTTCTAATGTGCAGAGACAAATGGGGCAGAAACAAGGACAACAGGTGAAATATAAACTCTGTATCAGCTTCTAAAGGAGAATTATTATTAGAGAGAGCTGCTGTATCTGCCAGCATACAAAATGGAGATCTGGAATGCTGCTTGCTATGAGGCAATCCAAAAAAATTTTAACAATTCAGCATTACAGGGAACAAGACCTCGGAAGTATGTAAAAAGCGAACAAAATTGACCATTTTAATGAAAGTTACACACACAATGAAGCTATTAAGGGGAATAACTGATGTAGCAATTTTGAGACCAAGCACTTTTTCATTTTACAGCAGTGCAGGGAGAGGCAGGAGGAGGAAATGCGACAGAGACCAAGACAGAACGAAATGTATGCTCATATTCACTAATAAATACTGCATGCCGACAAGAGTACTACATCAAAATGAGAGAGCAATCAGTTGGTAATCAAAGTGGGGAAGGGAGAGATATTACTTATTAGTTGGATGCCTGATACTGCCACACTGAAGACAGGCTAAGAGAGAAAAGAGGAAGGGCATAAGACACCTCTAGTAGCCATATCCAGAAGGTACAAATAGTGGTCAAAATGCTAGGAAAGCTCAGTCTGGTATTAGGAGGGAAAAACCCCAGCAGCACAGAAAAGCAAGGCTAAAAGGCGGAAAGATAAACCAGCAGGCAGAAGATAAATGCCTCCATGCAGGAAGCCAATCATTTGGTTTATTAAACAGACTCCTCTCTGCACCAATATTCCTAGTATTTTTAAAAAGCTCTCCCTGCATTTCCATGGCTAATTTACATTTGCACGACTCTATGTATATAATATCACCTAAGAGAAACTCACACTTTTAATCTGCTGCACTGCTAGATGTCAGCTGAGTGAGGGCAAAAAAACCAGGTTTAATGGCCTCAAATTCTCTCTCCCTCCTTCCCAAATGAGGGATGTAGGTCTGTTAAAAGGTACAAAGTTCTTTCCAGAGCCCAGTCCTTCTGTAAGCCATAGCCCTGATACTGGAGATTATCTTCCCTTCTGGTGTGACTTCTCCATCTCAGTTGCTGTAGTTTTGACTTTAAAATCCATTTTAGGGTTGGCAATTTTGGCTTATTTACCAAAGCTCAGTTAAGTGGTTTTCAAACTCTTCCAAGAGGGGAAGCCGACTGGGTGGGGCTTAGCCATCCCAAATCCAATTCCACCATGGAATGCTGTTTTGTATACTGGAGTTCACAGTAAGAATTCATGGAGAGAAACTTCTACTCCTTCATGGAATAAATACTTACTTCAAGGTGTAGTTCAAACCACTGAGTTTTTGTATGTTTTTTTAAAATTCGGTCTTCTAATAGACAAAAAGGGTAAGTTTTTATATCTCTCCCCCGCCCCCCACTTGCCGCCAAAATGGGCGTTTAAGAGTCAACTGAATATACTCCCTTAGTTAATTTTGTCTCTGAGAACATTGGGGAATTTATAAAAATAATTATACATTTCTATGGGTTGGTGCTCTATTTTTCATCATTACAAGACAATCAGATTGGGAACAGACCAAAAATGGTCGAGTGGATTGGCACAAGTGTTAAGAAGGTTTTAAGAAGCGGTAGGATTGACAGATGAAGCAAAAGGTGTGCAGACACTACGGTCAAAGCAACAGAAACTGAAAGACTTAACAGCGCATTTCCTAACGGAAAGGGATCCTCTGTCAGGAAGAGGCCTCCACGTCCTTCATTCTCCGGAGCCAAGTCTGATCCTGGCTTTCAGTAAATCTTCGAGTCCCTTGCTCTTAGTAATGGGGCAGACTTCCTACAAGCCAGCAGATTAGGGGTCGCCTATCCCCCGCTTCAGGACAATTGAGGGCTAGCGAGATGCCAGGCTTAGGAGTCGTGGGGACGGCAATAGGGACACAGGGAAAAGGAACAGAATCCACGCCGTCCTGCGGCCCCCGGGCCTGTCAGCTCCTCACCCACCCACCCACCCCCATTCTTCGGTCTAAACTTACCAGGTGGAAGCTACGGCCTTGGGCAGGGAATAAATTAACTGGGCTGAGTCGGGTCGAGTTCCGCTGCGCTTCTTATAGACGCTGCCGGGAAGACGCTGAAACCCAGTAGCCACCGCCGTCGCCACCGCCTCTGTTACTGGGGGGTCTCGCCTCCATCGCTGGCTGCGAGGACTCTGAGGGCACGTGACCGGAAGTACCAAGGCGGGCCTGCCGGGCACGTGACCCAGAGCGCGGCCGCCATGACACCTTCCGCTAGTTCCCTCCCTCCCCCGCCGGTTCCCGCCTGTTTCATTTCCTTTCGCGGGTCTCAAGCTGTGAAAAGTCCCGGGATCCTGGCTGGCTCACCCCTTTAGCCTAAACGTTCTCCGGTCCCCGTTGGCGCTGCGTCTTCGGCCAGCAGCAATCCGTGAACTGCAGGCCGCAGAGAGCGTAATTGCGACCGCGGCCGGAGGGGGAGGGACCACGCGCAAGCAGGGGCGTAACCCGTCACGTGACAAGGAAGTACCGTTAATAGCGTTGTCCCCGCGGTCTCGGCGCTTGTGGATGACGTAAACCGGGGGCCGGGAAGTGCGGAAGGGGAGAAAGACTCACCGGTGTCGCTCTTAGTTGCTTGTGGAGTGTCTGTACCGCTTTTAGTTGCTGGGTGAGTGTCACGGCGGTTGGCCGTGAGAGAGGGTCTGATTCACTGAGAATTGGGGGCTACCGGCCTGGAGATGGAGCGGGGCTGAGCGGTGCTGCTGGTCAGTCAACCTTGCTTTGGAAAAATTGGTTGCCGATGCTTCTCTCCTGGAGAAATTTGAATATAGTATTAAAGACATCGCTGCCAGAAAGTTATTGGTTCCACTAGAAAGCTTCTTGTGCGTAGGGACCGTGTGCAGCGGTGGGTACAAAGCGCGCCGAATGCACGATGCATTTATGAGTGAGTCTCCATTTCTCTGACGAGTTTCTCTGAGGAATTCTCGGATTATTACGTCTTGGGTAGAACGATCCTGTTCTGGAATGGTGGAATCTCCTGTTACTCTTAGCATAGTATCTGTAATTTTTGCTTGCTTCCTTCTCTTTTCCTCCTCCTTCCACGTAGCTAGTGGGGGAAAGAGAACGCTGTTGTTTTCTTTTGACGTGTGAGCAGCAAACACTGGTCCATTGGTAGAGTAAGTATTAGGGTGATGAGAAAAACCTTTTCTTAATCCTACTACTTGTTTATGTTATCATCAAGTTATGCGTGGACGTGGAAAAATGATTATTCGATTTGAACTCAGGAGAACTGGATTGTAGTCTCTGCTCTGGCTTAGCAGAGTTCTGTAACCTTGGGCAAGCCAACCCTTAAGATTGTTGCACTGACTTTGGTAAGCATTTATAGCCACCGTCTATTTGTTTAGGTTTTTTTTTTTGTTTTGTTTTGTTTTTGTTTTTGTTTTTTTTTTTGCTAGGCTAGAGGTGTGCAGGCTTAACAAGTAATATTTAAACTCAACTTTGCAGAAAGGGTTTTGTTAGATGGATGAAGGATCAAAAAAGAGTATCTATTAAACCATGGAGGCACCAAAAGTTTATACAGTGAAAGAGAGACAAAAGATAATCTTGGTATAGTTGGAAAATGGTATAAAGTGGAAGATGAGGCTGGAAAAAGAAGTAAGGATGACATAATAGATTATGTAAGAAGGGGAACCTTTGAAGATTTGTACAGAGATTTCTTTTTAAAAGTATGTATTTGGGGCGCCTGGGTAGCTCTGATGGTTAAGCGTCTTCCTGTGGCTCAGGACATGATCTTAGGGACTTAAGATCAAGCGCCACATCGGGCTCTCTACTCACCGGCGAGTCTCTGCTTCTCTCTCTCCCTCTCCAATCGCTCTCACTTTCCCGCTCTCAAATAAATAAAATCTTGAAAAAAAAAAAAAAAAAGTATGTACTTAAAGGGGCTCCTGGGTGGTTCAGTTGAGCTTCTGACTGTTAATTTGGGCTCAGGTCATGATCTCAGGGTGGCGGGATCGAGCCCCCTGTTGGGTTGAGCGCAGAGTCAGCTTGAGGTTCTCTCCTCCTTCTAACACCTCCCCCACCCCATGCTCTCGCGCGCTCTCTCTCAAGTAAATAAATAAAATCTGTAAAAAAAAAAAGTTCTTAAAAAAATCTTGTTATGGAAAATTACAAACAGACAGACAAAAGTAGATAGGATAATAAAATGAACCCCATGCACTCAGAACCGATCTTTAACAATCGTCAACATCGTGCTATTGTTTTTACAGAGAATTTAAATATGTGAGTACTTTTTATATTCATTGTCACATTTGATTAATAGCAAATTTCAGGTTGAGTTCAGTTCTATTGTATATAAATACTAGGTAGAAAGATTATATTCATTTTATGTGAAAATGTCTTTGGGTTTTAGTTGAGTCAAAAGTGTGACATGGCCACTTCAGAAACACATCAGATGGTATTTTAGGTTGTAATATAGAAACCTAGTGTCCAGAGCCAGGAGGTTACTGTTTCTATTCTATTCTGTGTTATCCAGCTACTTAAGGAATATTATGTTCTATTCTAGGTACCATATTTTCAGGCAAACCTATCTCCTGTGTAGAAGATTGACAAGAATAGAGAGGAATTTGGAAATTGTCATGCCAGAAATGATTGAAGAATTGGGAATGTTAAATTTTTAGAAGACCTAAAAAAAAAATTTTTTTTAGAAGACCTAATAACACTTTTCAGATACTGAAGGGTTGTTTTGGAAGAAGTAAATTTGCTCCCTTAAACTGTAGAAGACACAATTAGAAATAATTAGTAAAAGCTCTAAGTAATAAGATTTAAATATTAAAAGAAAACTAGCACAAAGAAGTATAAATTTGGAGTTGGCTTACCACCATCACCCTGCAACTTTTCTTGAGAACTGACATTGCTTTTGCTGTTTCTTTTTCATTCTCATTTCCCATTAGATCTTTTTTTTTTTTTTTAAAGATTTTATTTATTTATTTGACAGAGAGATCACAAGCAGGCAGAGAGGCAGGCAGAGAGAGAGGAGGAAGCAGGCTCCCCTAGAGAGCAGAGAGCCCGATGCGGGGCTCGATCCCAGGACTCTGAGATCATGCCCCGAGCAGAGGGCGGGGTTAACCCCGCGGCCCCCCCGGGCCCCCCCCCTTTTTTTTTTTTTTTTAGAAAAACAGGAACTTACTAGGTTCTTTTTTACCTCATTAAATTATAACTTGTAGGACACTGAGATCAAGGCCAAATGGCCTATCCACCTCAGAGCTTAGGATAACAAACAGACGAGATAGATACTGTGGGCTTGATGTCATTCCTCTCTATCTTCTTTAGGATTTTATACTATGGTTTTGTTTTTTTCTTGTATCTTCAGTACTTCTCATTCTAAAGACTCTAACCTACTACTTACAAATCGTTTGAGTCTTTCCTGCTCAGAAAGTAAAGAGAGGTTGGGGTGCCTGGGTGGCTCCATTGGTTACATGTCGGACTCTTGATTTCAGCTCAGGTCACAACTTCAGGGGTTTGGGCTCGTGCCCCACCTCCACTGGCTCCTCACTCAGCAGGGACTCTGCTTGAAGAGTCCCTTAGCCTCTCTCCACTTTCAAATTAGTCTTAAAAAAAAAAAAAGTCAAGAAAAGTTTTCTTTTCCACCAGATTTCTTGAATAATTGGAAGGCCTTATCTTTACTTCCTTACCACTCAATAATTTTCTCAAGTCTTTGTTTTCTAGTGTGTGCCACAGCACTTCACAGAAGTTGTGATCGCCTAACACCAAATCCTTCAGTTCCTTTCTGTTGCCTCTCAAAATTTCTTCAGGTTCCTTTGTTTGAAAGTCAAAAGCATTTCATACCTTGTGCTGAATTACTCTTCTGTTTTTATCTTTCATTAATCCATTTGTATCCTGTGTTTCAACCAAAGACTAAATGTGTCTCCAAATGTATCCTCTATATTTTTGCTTATTGCTGCCATTTTCCTTCTGATAAAATTCTACTCAGCTCCAGTGCTATTCCCTTAGGAAGTTTTCTGATTCCTTTGTGGTTCTTCTGCCTCTAAATTCCAACATAGCACTTTGCTTCTCTCTCCCTTTTGAGGGGTATGTGCGTGTGTGTGCATTTTCTCCCTATTTATAAAGTGACTGATTTCTGGAATTATTTGTCTTGTTCCCACCATTGTGCCTCATAGTCACTAAGAAGTCAATAAAATGAATGAGTGAAAAGAATGAGAGATTTTTCACAGGTCAGGAATTCTCAATTTTGGGGGGGAGCATAAAGATTGTATTTATTTATTTTTAAAAAGAGTTTATTGATTTATTTGAGAGAGTGTGCAAAAAATTTACTTATTTATTGAGAGAGGAGGGAGGGGCAGAGGGAGAAGGAGAAGCAGACTCCCTGCTGAGCAGGGAGCCCAACATGGGGTTTGATCCCAGGACCCCAGGATCCTGACCTGAGCTGATAGCGCACCCTTAACTGACTGAGCCACCCACGCAGTCCGAAGGATTTATTTTTAGTTAATCTCTACACTCAGAGCGGGGTTCGGACTCACAGCCCTGAGATCAAGAGTCACATACTACTCCACTGGCTGAGCCAGCCACGCACCCTGGAATTCTCAAATATTTTGCATATGGGACTACTAAAGATTTGTGTTTTTTTTTTTTAACTACTATTCGCCTCGCAGAGATCAAGCTGTGTTAAGAACATTATAACAAATAGGAAATAAGACTGTATTATGTCTATACAATAAAAAAAAATCATAAGTGTATGTGTGTTTTGCCACTGGGAAGGATGCTCCCTGAAAGTTAGGATTTTGTTTTGTCTCCTGGACCTAGAACAGTGCACAGGTGGGTGCTATTGTAACCTAACAAACTTTGAGTTCACTCCTGTAGAGTTTCACAGGTAGAAACTACATGGGGTAGAGTTGTTGCACAAAGGAAACTTTATTTGCAGCAAATAGGGAGATCATGGGGAATAACTTCCAAAGCTGTGACTCCCCAAGCAAGGATGAATGGGTTTCTTTTACTTAGGGTTAGGATGAATATTTAGATAGGGGAGCCTTGTAGTATGTAGAGGCTAGCATAAGGTCGTGCATGCTCCTTAAGGAAACATGCTTATGCATACGTTGTATGTTAAACGTAAAGCAGTCTTGTGCTCCTCCATGGGTGGAGATTTTAGTATTCTACTGAGGTAAAGGTAACTGTGGGTCACTCCCTGGGTCACTGCATGGTTGCTCTGAAAAGGCCTGATTTCCGGGGTTAAGCTCAAACTGGTCCAGGCTGCCTGAGCGGATGGAGCTCCTGGATGGAGCTCCTGTCCGGGCAACGGTTACTGCTTGAGGGGTAGTTTCAGTTTCTTTCCATCATGGGATGTTAGGCCCCTAGGGTTTTTTGCTTGAGTTAAGAGATAAGCTAGAAAGCAGAGCTTAAGGAAAAATGTGGGACAAAGGTCAGTGGGAAAAAGCCCGTGAGAAGTAAAGGTCAGGTCCTAGGGTCTAGCTGGTGACGCTATGTTCATATTTGATCAATAAGTGAGTGAGTAAATACATGTGGTTCTGGGAAAAAAAATTAAAAAGTACAAGTAATTTAAAAACAAAAATAAATGGTTTCTAAATTTTTCTGTACTGTTTGCTTTTCTTAATTTGGCATGTTACAAAAGACTTAGGAAAGTTAAAATTAATGGGTAAGAATTTTCTTGAATTTTACTTCTTTTTTGGAAGTTGGTGCAGTTTAACAAAAATACACGCTTGAGAGTTGCAGAACAGATAAACTCTTGCGTTAGTTTACAATGTCTTCATTGGGTATTTAGCATTTGCTGTTTTGTATTCTTATTCCTATTCATTTGTATTAGTTCTCTTATTAAAGCTCTTTTCTTTGAGTTTTTAATTCCCTGAACCTTACTTCCCACTTAGTAGATGCATTCATTCATTCAGCAGATACTTACTGAGCCCCTGATGGTTTGGAGAAGGAGTTCCAGAAGTCTTTTTCTTTGAAGCACTCTTTGAAGCCAAATTGTTGGCTGGTAACTATTGAGTTTGCTGACAGGGTTTATAGTTTGAAGCCTTTAGAGAACATTGCCTTTTAATGAGAGACTCCGAAAGGCAGAAGAAGACTTACAGCTTGAAGTACAACCGAGGTTGCTATTTTACCAAAGAGGAGCTTGACCAGTTTCCCTCTTAAATCCTACATTGCCTATCCTACCTACTCACACTGTGAGATAAACAGAGTGGGGTAGGATTAGGGAGGACCTTGACATTCTGGACTTGATTATCTGGGAGTTTCAGAATCAGGCAATGATACAGTACAAGGTGATGGTTCCATATAATATTATCTATGTGCTTTCTTTCCACTTAGATGCTAAGTACCTCCAGAGTAGGGATCCTTGTCCCTTTCTCCCTTTCTCATGATTGTCTTTGTTCTCCATATATCCATTAAATATATGCTGACTGAGCAAAGAGCTTCTTAAATTTTATTTTTGCAGGTTTTATTCAGGAGTACTTTGCCTGTCACTCAAGGTGGTTTCGACTTTCCAGCTCAATGGCTTTTGTGCCAGTGATACCGGAGTCCTACAGCCATGTTCTTGCAGAGTTTGAGTCTCTGGATCCATTACTTTCAGCCCTGAGGCTGGACTCCAGTCGTCTAAAGGTGAATTTCTTGATCCTTATATCAATTTCATGTTCATATTCATATATTTTGTGGGCTCTGTTGTATATGCTCCCTGCCCTCTAGTTCTTTATGTTTACTGGAATCTTGGGTATTCTTCCCTATGCTAGTAATATCTTACATAAAGTATCGTGTTCTTAGCTCTTTTTTTTTAAATACCTATTTTTTTTTTAAGATTTTATTTATTTATTTGACAGACAGAGATCACAGGCAGAGAGGCAGGCAGAAAGAGAGGGGAAAGCAGACTCCCCTCGGAGCAGAGAGCCCAATGTGGGGCTCGATCCCAGGACCCTGGGATCATGACCCGAGCTGAAGGCAGAGGTTTTAACCCACTGAGCCACCCAGGCGCCCCTCTTTTTTTTTTTTTTTTTTTAAAGATTTTATTTGCGAGAGAGCATGTGTGCATGTGCGTGAGCACAAGCTGGGGCTGAGGCAGAGGGAGGGGGTGAAGCAGACTCCCCACTGAGCAGGGAGCCTGATGCTCGGCTCAGTCCCAGGACCCTGGGACCATGAACTGAGCCAAAGGCAGATGCTTAACCGACTGAGACACCCAGGTGCCCCCGTAGCTCTTCCTGGATTTACTTTTGGAGCTATCATTTGAATTCTTCTTTCCCATCCTTGAAAACCATGATATTGATTGCTGAATTTTTTTTTCCCTTCACGATAATCTTACTTTTTTCCCTCAGAAAATAATGTATTTGATTGAAAGTAAAATAGTACAGAGTATACCCTGTTGCATTTTAAGCAGTGTGAACCGTTGCAGTTGTACTAAGCTCATTCCAAAAAAAGGAGTTTGATGTACTCTCCAGTTTAGGAAACAGAGCAAAAGCTATTAGCTCTGTGGGAAGAAGTATGTGTTCCCCTCAAACCCTGGGTTCTTCTGATAAACTCAGGAATGACATGGTGAAGAACAAAATTTCATAATCAGTTCCTAAGTAATTTCATTTTTATACTTATGCTCCCCCACCCAGTTACTTTCTCAGCTCTAAGCAAAGGAATGCAGCATAATAGGCAAAGCGAAATGAGCAGCAATCATGAGGGTTGATTTCAGTTAGACTTTTTTAACCACAAGTTATGGGATGTCCTACTTGGTATAGCATGGCTTAACCAATAAGGATGTTTATAACGCTGTTGGAAGTTAGTGTTTCTGCGTTTAGTGTAGTGGCCCAAGGATGTCACTGAGGTACCGGGCTCTCCCATCTTTCCTGTTCCACTATCATCCATATATTGGTTTTTAGTCACAGTTGCAAGATAGGTGTCCAGGCTCTAGTCTTGATGTTTCCATTAGCATCTCAAGCAGGAAAGATGGGGCTATGGGCAAAGGCTCCCCCCACCCCCTGCCGCCCCAGTTTATTATAGATTTTTTATTTTTAAATTTTATTACTATTTTTTTATTATGGTAAGTCTACTTTTTTTAAAGCAGTTTTTTTTTTTTAAGATTTTATTTATTTATTTGACAGAGAGATCACAAGCAAGCAGAGAGGCAGGCAGAGAGAGAGGAGGAAGCAGGCTCGCCGCTGAGCAGAGAGCCTGATGCGGGCCTCAATCCCAGGACCCTGAGATCATGACCTGAGCTGAAGGCAGAGGCTTTAACCTCTGAGCCACCCAGGCGCCCCATAAAGCAGTTTTGTTTTTTTTTTGAAAGATTTTATTTATTTGAGAGAGGGAGAGATAGTGAGAGATAGCACAGGAGCAGGGGAGAGAGGGAGAAGCAGGCTCCCCGTTGAGCAGGGAACCTGATGTGGGGCTCAATCCCAGGACCCTGAGATCATGACCTGAGCCAAATGCAGACTTTTAACTGACTGAGCCACCCAGGTGCCCCATGATGAGTGTACTTTTAATCCTCATTTCCTATTTTCCCCATTCCCCCACCCAGCTCCCCTCTGGTAACCATCAGTTTGTTCTCTCTCATTAAGATTGTCTGTTTCTTGGGGTACCTGGGTGGCTCAGTTGGTTAAGCGTCCCGCTCTCAATTTCGGCTCAGGTCATGATTTCAGAGTTGTGGGATCCAGGTTCCCACTGGGCTCCATGCTGAGTGTAGAGCCTGCTTGGGATGTTTTCTCTCCCTTTCCCCCTGCTCCCCTCACCCCCTAAAAAAAAAAAAAAGAGAGAGAGAGAGAGAGTCTGTTTCTTGGTTTGTTTCTCTAGGTCTTTTTTTTTTTTCCTTTGCTTGCTTGTTTTGCTTCTTAATTCCACATGAGTGAGATTATATGACATTTTATCTTTCTCTGACTTACTTCACTTAGCATTATGCCCTCTAGCTCCATCCATGTCGGTGCAAATGGCAAGATTTCATTCTTTTCCTATGGCTGAATAATACTCCGTTGTAGATATATACCACGTCTTTATTCATTCATCTGTCGATGGACACTTGGGCTACTTCCATAGTTTGGCTGTTGTGATAATGCTCCAGTAAATATAGGGTGGTGTATCCCTCTGAATTAGGGTTTTTTAATTTTTTTTAAAAAGGTTTTATTTATTTATTTGAGAGAGAGCAAGAGAACATGCACTGAGGGAGAGGGAGAAGTGGACTCCCTGCTGAGCAGAGAGCCCGATGTGCGGCTCAGTCCTGGGACCCCAAGATCACAACCCAAGCTGAAGGCAGATGCTTAACCGACTGAGCCACTCAGGCACTCTTGTCGTAACTCTTCTTTTTTTTTTTTTTTTTTTTTTTTAAGATTTTATTTATTTATTTATTTGACAGGCAGAGATCGCAGGCAGAGAGAGAGAGAGGGAAGCAGGCTCCCCGCTGAGCAGAGAACCCAATGCGGGACTCGATCCCAGGATCCCGAGATCATGACCTGAGCTGAAGGCAGCAGCTTAACCCACTGAGACACCCAGGCGCCCGTAACTCTTCTTTAAATGTTTCACATTTTTTTTTAAAAGATTTTATTTATTTATTTGACAGACAGAGATCACAAGTAGGCAGAGAGGCAGGCAGAGAGAGAGGGGGGAAAGCAGGCTCCCTGCCAAGCAGAGAGCCTGATGTGGGGCTCAATCCCAGGACCCTGAGATCATGACCTGAGCTGAAGGCAGTGGCTTAACCCACTGAGCCACTCAGGCGCCCTAAATGTTTCACATTTAAAGATGTGAAGGCATCTCGCCCTGGACCTCTGTTGGGAGTTTTTTGATTACTGTTTCAGTTTTCATTGCTGGTAATTGATCTGTTCAAATTTTCTATTTTTTTCCCCTGGTTTAGTTTTGGGAGATTATATCTCTAGGAACTTACCCATTTAAGTTGTTCAATTTGTTGGCATATAGGTTTTCATAATACTCTGTTATAATATAATACTCTGTTATTGCTCCTCTTTCATTAGTGATTTCCTTTATTTGGGTCCTCTCTCTCTCTGTTTTTGTTTGTTTGTTTGTTTGTTTGTTTTAATTGAGTTTGGCTGTATGTTTATCTATTTTGTTGATCTTTTCAGAGAACCAGCTCCTGGTTTCACTGATCTATTATATATTTTTAGTTCCTATGTCATTTTCTTCTGCCCTAATCTTTATTATTTCCTTCCTTTTGCTTGGTTTAGGTTTTATCCTTCTTTTTCTGGCTCTTTTAGGTATGCAGTTATGTTGTTTGAGATTTTTCTTGCTTCTTTTTGATATAGGCCTATATTGCTATAAACTTCCCTCTTAGAACTACTTTTGCTGTATACCAAAGATTTTGGACTCTTGTTTCCTTTTCTTCTCTCTCTCTTTTTTTTTTTTTTTAAGATTTTATTTATTTGACAGAGAGACACAGCAAGAGAGGGAACACAAGTGGGGGAGTGGGAGAGGGAGAAGCAGGCTTCCTGCTGAGGAGGGAGCCCAATGCCAGCCTGATTCCAGGACTCTGGGATCATGACCTGAATCGAAGGCAGATGCTTAACAACTGAGCCACCCAGCCCCTTGGACTGTTGTTTTCATTTTTATTTGCTTCCATGTAATTTTTTTTTATCTCTTCTTTGATTTCTTGGTTGATCCATTCATTGTTTATAGCATATTATTTAATCTCCACGTATTTGTAGTCTTTCCAAATTTTTTCTTATGTTCGATTTCTAATTTCATAGTATTTTGGTCAGAAAAGGTGCATGGTAGGACTTTGATTTTGTTTTAATTTGTTGAGACTTGTTTTGTGGCCTAATGTGTGATCTGCTCTGGAGACTGTACTATGTGCACAGTGTGTATCCTGTTGTTTTAGGATGGAATGTTCTGAGTATGTTAAAGTCATCTGGTCCAGTGTGTCTTTCAGAGCCACTGTTTTCTTGTTGATTTTCTGTTTGGATGATTTGTCCATTGATGGGAATGGGTATTCAAGTCCCCTACTATGATTGTATCATTATCCATTGTTTCCTGAAGGCTTTGTTTTCTTCACTCTACCTTTTACCTAGTAAGGTATACCTTTCTAAGAAACCCTAGCAGGCTGGATTTTAGTCACATAGCTCCCCCTACCTTCAAGAGAGACTGGGTAATGGGGCACCTGGGTGGCTCAGTCCGTTAAGTATCTGCCTTTAGCTGGGGTCCTGATCTCAGGGTCTGGGTTTGAGCTCCACGGTGGGCTCCGGAGCCTTCTTCTCTCTCTCCCTCTGCCTGTCTGTGCTCTCACTCTCTCTCTCTCAAATAAATAAATAAATAAAATCTTAAAAAAAAAAAAAAGACAGCTTGGGTAAATGCATTTAGATTTTCCAGTTTCTGTGGTGGAAAGCTAGGTTGAGAGATTTGGGAGTGTCTGTTCATCAGGCAAGCAGCAAATTTTGTCACAGGGTATTATTGAGTACAGTATGACCACTATTTTCTCTGGTGGATAAGGAAAGGGATCATTAAGCTGAGGGCTGGGGAAGACATAATTGACCTGCATCTGTATCCTCCACAGGCCTACTTGTACAAAAGCTATGGGTAGTTTGAGTGCTAATTATGTAGACTAGAAATGATTCACGTTGAGTAAATGGTTATAGCATTTGCTTTATCCCCTGGAGACTTACTTGATCTTTCATCTTTGTGGTCAGCATTGGAATGACCTAGCCAAATTAAGCAAAAGATAAATGGTCTGATAACTGGATTTTGCTAAGAGAAAATTACTCGTTTGTACAATGGAGCCTATTCACTCATTTTGAGATTCAGTTAAACATTTAAAACCAAAATGTTCTGTATGTTTCACTATACTAGAATGAAAGGGTAAGTGGCATTATGTGGTGTCCAACTGGGCAGGGAGTAGGGTGGGGGGAGGAACCTGCTACACAGATCCTTCGTATTCGTTTCCTGCAGTTAATTTGGTTATGTGACTTTGATGATCTCTTGCTTGTCTGTTTCCATGTTTTTAGTGCACAAGCATAGCTGTGTCTCGGAAATGGTTGGCTTTGGGCAGTTCAGGAGGAGGACTCAATCTCATTCAGAAGGAAGGCTGGAAGCACAGGCTCTTTCTTTCACACAGGGTAAGATTAAAGGTAGTCCTGTCACCATTTGGAATATCTTTTGTTAAGTTCCAGTTTCTCTGTTATGAATAATCATTTGGAGTCAAAGAGGAATGTAAATCTTGAGATTTAAAAGTAAAAAATTAACGTTTTTGAGAAGCCTAGTATTCTTCCTTTTGTGTTATAGGAAGGTGCAATTTCTCAGGTTGCCTGTTGTTTACACGATGATGATTATGTTGCTGTAGCTACCAGGTGAGAAACTGCTTTAAAATAATGTGATCTTTTCTAAATACATTTAATTTAATTTTACATTGTGTATTTTACATTTTGTATTTTTTTCAAAGATTTTATTTATTTATTTGACAGACAGAGATCGCAAGTAGGCAGAGAGGCAGGCAGAGAGAGAGGAGGAAGCAGGCTCCCTGCTGAGCAGAGAGCCCGATGCGGGACTCGATCCCAGGACCCTGGGATCATGACCCGAGCAGAAGGCAGAGGCTTTAACCCACTGAGCCACCCAGGTGCCCCTACATTTTGTATTTTATATTTTATTGAGAGTGAGCACTCAAGCCAACGGAGAGAGAAAAAGAATCCTAAGCAGGCTCTCTGCTGAGTTTGGAGCTCAGTGCCATGTGGGGGGGGGCTCCATCTATGACCCTGAGACCATGACCTGAGCCAAAATCAAGAGTCAGACACTTAACTGATTGAGCCACCCAGAAGACCCTCTAAATACAGTTTAAATTGACAGATGTAGTTGTGTGTTTGTTAGTGTGGCCAACCATCCTGGTTTGCCTATGACTGTCCCAGTTTTAGCACTGAAAGTCTTGTGTCCTAAGGAAATCTTTCAGTTTCCAGCAAACCAGGACAGACAGTTGGTCACTGTGGGTTATGGAAAATGTCAGTATGCGGCAACAACATTTCAGTGGCCTTAAAAGAGTAGGGTAACTGAGATAATTTAGAACATCTAAGTTCTCTTGTACTGGATTGGTGGACTAAAGCAAGGAAATTAGTACCTTGACTTTCTACTTCCTCTTTTTTTGAAGTGCAGGAGTTTGCATGTATATTTTATATAATTGATACTGTGATACAAAGAAATTGCACCTTTTTCACCATTGCCAAATGTCTGCTTCTGTGACTCATTTTCTTGCAGTCAAGGTCTCGTAGTTGTTTGGGAATTAAATCAGGAGCGTCGTGGGAAACCAGAACGAATTTATGTGTCTTCAGAGCACAAAGGCCGAAAAGTTACAGCTCTCTGTTGGGACACAGCTATTCTTAGAGTTTTTGTAGGTGATCATATGGGGAAAGTTTCTGCCATCAAACTTAACACTTCCAAACAAGCAAAGGTAAGAAACAGTCCAGTTCCTTGTGTATGTGGGTGAGATATAAGATACTGTCTTATAGAATTTCAATTGAAGAACACAATTTTATCTACTGTATTTCTTGGGGGACTGATCTAGAGCCCAAGCTATTAATTTTGAGGAGACTTGTTTGTGTGTAGTAAATATAGTAGCCTGATTCAACTTGATACGTTATTAAGGGTGGCTTTTGTGAGCTGACTTTCAGTAATTTGCACATTGTCTATTACAGTACTCTGTAATTCACCTGTATGATGCACTTAAATTAAGCATTAATACTAGGCTATTAATAAAGATAAGATTCTTCTCTTTTTTTGTTTTTCTTTTTGAGAGAGAGAGAAAGAGAGAATGAAAGGGGGCAGGGACAGAGGGAGTGAATCTTTCAAACAGATTACTTGCTCAGCACAGAGCCTGATGCAGGGCTTGATCCAGGATCCATGAGATCATGACCTGAGATGAAACCAAGAGTTGGACGCTTAGCTGACTGAGCCACCCAGGCACCCCCCCCTCCTTTATTAGTTGTGTGAACAAAATGGGAAACATAGAAATGGTATCAGTTGTCCAGGCTTCTGTTCTCCTGGTCCCTATTTAGAAGAAACTCATGAGTCTAGGTACATTTTTTCTCAAAATGGATGTAATGTACTGTAAATTGAATCTTAAAGGTACTTCCTGGATTGTGCTCAGCTGTATGGGTCCCAGGCTTCCTGCTACAGTTGTTGGAGCAGAAGGGTTAAGTTTCAGGTTATCCTAACAGAATGCTCCAGTCTCTCATTAAGGCAGAGCAGACCAAATTCTTACTGTCCCTCTTCTCCAAAATTGTTATAATGGGGAGCTTGGCTTATTTTCACATAGGATCTTTGAAGGAAAAGAAGAAATCTAACTACCATTGGCTAAATTATTTTATTTTAATTAACACATCAGAATATTCTTCTGATTTGGTCATGGTAACCCATCAAAGTTACCGCTTGATGCCTAACTTTTTTTTTAGATTTTATTTATTTGACAGACAGAGATCACAAGTAGACAGAGAGGCAGGCAGAGAGAGAGGAGGAAGCAGGCTTCCTGCTGAGCAGAGAGCCAGATGCGGGGCTTGATCCCAGGATCCTGGGATCATGAACTGAGCCGAATGCAGAGGCTTAACCCACTGAGCCACCCAGGCGCCCCCCCCCCTTTTTTTAAGATTTTATTTATTTGACAGAGATCACAAGTAGGCAGAGAGGCAGGCAGAGAGAGAGATTCCTAACATATTTTTAATCCCCAAAGCATTTGGAACCTTACAGGTGCTATAGCCCTAATTTGTCTTTTTTTCCAAAGGAAGAAGTACTGTTTTCTGTGTGACAAAGTTCTGTCACATGTTCCAAAACTTGCTTTATCTTTGTCATTCCAGTTTCTAAGATTAGATAACCAGAAACAGAGCCTTAAGAGTTGTCTTCTACGGTTATGTAACCAAGTATGTCACAGCTTTTAAATGAGTGGAACTTCTATATCCTAATAGGCAAATTAAATTTTGGCCCATTTGAAATTTGTTTTTCTGCTATCCAGTTATTTTCACTTAAAAGGTAAAGAGAAGGAGATTATACGGGTATGTAACGATGAGTCTTCTTTCCTTGTCATGTCTCTTTTAGGCAGCTGCTGCCTTTGTGATGTTTCCTGTCCAGACAATAACAACGGTTGACTCCTGTGTTGTGCAGTTAGATTATTTGGACGGAAGACTCCTTATATCTTCACTTACTCGATCGTTCTTGTGTGACACTGAGAGGTATATTGGCCAACCATGAGTCATAGGTGATGCAGAGTTCTGGAACTCTCAGAGACTCAGATGTCATCTAGCCCAAACCCCTCTGTTCAGTAATACAGATGTTGATGAGGAACCAGCTGTGTGCAAGCTGATGTTAGAGAACAGGAGAGACAGGAGACAGAGACAGTCCAGTGGGCGACTGAGACAGATGTTCAGTTAACTCCGTGAAGGGTGGTCACAGTGCCATGAGGGGAGGCCCAGCAAAGGCCTGTTTCAGTATGGGGGCTCAGGAAGTCTTCCTTGATTGAATTTGTTGTTGTTTAGAGTTGTGTGTTTAATAGCATTGTACTGATTGGGTGAAGAATAATTAAGAACTTTGTGATGCTGACAGATATTTTACCAAAATCTCCAGGGTGGAGGCAAAGGTTCAGTGAATGGCAAAGGAGGAGTGTGTTAGAGGTAGCTGTGAAACACCAGAGCCAAACAGGAAACAGCTTGGGATAAATATTATGTACCCCTGTGCTGAAGTTCCTCAGCCATTCTCCCTGCAGGGAAATTTTCACTCCTGATTCTATTTTCCCAGTACCATATTCTCCGGGACCAGCCACCCTTTTGAATATTTATTAAGGAAAATTTTGAGCCTACATGAAAGAGAATTTTATATTGAACCCCTGTGAACCCACCAGGCAGCTTCACTAATTTTGATGATGGTTTTTGGTAGGCTGAATTTGGAGTAAGAGGAGAAGGAAGGGACATTCTAGCAGGGAGGAACAGCCTCTTGGGGAAAAGTGAGAAAGAATTTGGCATATTTTAAAACCTGCCAGCCTGGCTTAAGTAGGGCAGTTGGGGAAGATCAGGTTAGTAAATTAGCACCATAGTGAGAGCAGCAGCCTTAAATGTCACATAATTAAGTGGATTCTCAGGTCATTTTAAGAAGTTGTGCATATCGAATGTCAGGGTTTGAAAATTGATTTCCTTAGAACTATTCAGGCTTGGAAAGTCTTTGTGTATTTCTAGGAGTTCATATGTCTCAATTAGAAGGCAGCTATTCTAGAAAGCAGGAGATTATTACAAAAGGTTTGAAGGAAGTTTCTGCAGAGTCAGGGATGGTAGAGGGAAGGTTGGGGAGAAGGTATACTTTGTATTTATTTTCTTGGATGGGAAAGGCACATGGAAAGGAGGCCAGTTACAACAGGTGGCAGGTGTCTGAGATCAGAGAACCTAGCTGGACAGCACAGAGGCAAGGCCTTGAGATGCACATGGTCAGTTTACATGAGTTTGTGGGAAGGAGGATGTACTTGGTTCTGACTTGTCTTAGACTATAGCTCAGTGATGAAGTTAGACTTGGAGAATTGGAGATCATCTAGTTGTCACCCTTTCATTCTTACAGATCAGAAAGCCTAGGCATCCGAAGTGATAGAGCATACCTGATATTACCGTGCTGGGAAGAGGCAGGCAAGACTAGAACCTTTCTGTCTTGATTCTCTGCCTCTGCTCTTACCTCACAGTTCCCCCAAAACAACCTTGACATTGGACCTTTGGCCATTAACTCCACACTTGAGGTTTTGGTAAAGTATTTACTAGCTTCACCAAGTTCCTAACTATTCTGTAGATTTTCAAGTTTACCAAGGGACCCAATATAGAAAGATATATGAAAAGCTTTTTAAAATAAAGAGCTAAATAAGTAGAGGCTTATTTTTCCTTCTGTGCAGTAGAGTTGCTCATCATCATTTTCCCATTCACAGGGGCGTGGCTAGAGTTGGTTATGAGAATAGCATAGATTCTGCTGTTAGAATAACATGTTAAAGAAATGCCCACTTCCTGTTAAGTGGAATTCAGTTTGGGAGGACATGGATAGTACAATAATTTTAAAAATGCATTTATATTTAAAATTTTTTGTTTCAACCTATATTCCCTCCCAACAAACAGCATTTTTTTTTTTTTTAAATAGGCTACACACCCAGCATGGAGCCCAATGCAGGGCTTGAACTCTTGACCCTGAGATCAAGACCTGAGCTGACTGAGATCAAGAGTCGGACGCTTAACCGACTGAGACATCCAGGCACCCCAACATTTTTTTTAAATGGGGGCTCTTAATAACTAATTGAAGTGATAGATACAAATTTTCTTCTCCTGCCAGCCACTCGCTATTTTCTGTTAGTATTGTTGATGAGCAAGGTGGATCCCAGGAAGGAATAAAAAAAAAATAGAAACAAAGAACTATAGGGTACAGGGGAGAGAACATTGACTAATGGAGCCTGACAGTATAATTTCAAATTCTGGCTCTACCACTTTTTAAGCCTTGCTAAATATTGGTTTCCCCATCCAGAACATAGAGATAGTTCTAAGGATTAACTAAGGTAATGTATATTAATTACTTAGCCTTGTGCCTGTTACATATTGTTTGAAAACATAGAAAGCAAGGTTAATGAGCATATGAGTAAGAATGAGTTGCCTTTATTTGTTCACTCAGCAAACATTCATTGCCCTCTTCTGGACCCTTAGTACTGTATTAAGCCACAGAGGTTATAACGTAAGCAAGAAATAGATTTTATTTCCCAAATAACGTAATAAATCCCTAGCTTCTTAGATTGCTCTGTATGCGTTTCGAGGCACTTTCACATCATGATCTCATGATATGTACCGTTCTTACAGTTTTTCATAGTACGCAGGTACACTATGAGGTTATGTTTGATTCACGAAACAAATAAGTACAGGGATATTTATTGAATTATATCTAAAATCAGCTTGTAAATTCACACTACAGAGCATATTAGATCATTCTCTAATAGAGGAGTTTGAGTATATGGAACACTGCAGTGCGTGATCAGTGCTTTCTGTAGGCCAGATGCTGTGCCTTGAAATTCAACTAAAGAGTAAGAAATGGCTTTTGTCCTAAAGAAAGTCATAATCTGTTGTTCTGATATACACAATTGCCATATATAATGTGGTAAGCACCCAGGGAAGCATGGAATTCAGCTTATGGGCATCAAGGAAGTCTCTCAGAGGAAGAATGGTGTAATGAAGTCCTGAAGAATAAGTAAAGCAGATTTTAGGAAGAGACCTCTTTATGTTGTCACCTTCCATGTTCTCAGGCAGTATACTGAGCTCTTCTATTTAGTTCATGTACTCATCAGGAAATAGTGTTCAAGGTTGCCATGTTTCAGAAGGACTTGGCCTTTTGAAGAAAGAGTGAGGAGTTTCCTGGGTGTCGGCAGTGGGGACGGCTGCGAGACAGGGTGGGAGAGGTAGCTTAGCAACTCCCATGGAGAGTCCACCTTTTACAAGGTGATTAGGGATGGATTTTTTTAAAATAACTTTTCAGTAAGATTTAAGGATGTATGAAATGGTTGGCTGGCACTCATTTTGTAGATTTGAAAGGGGATTTCAGATAGAATTGTGAGCCCCTATTCTGTGGGTAATAAACTGAGTACTAATGTGACTTTGCTTCCTGTTGTAGAAATAGTCAATGGCAGGTCAAAGCTAGAGCCCTGTTTTGACCTTTCCAAGGTGCTGCTCTTTCCAGTATACTGCTACTATGGATATAGAGAGGACATTATGGCCATGCTGCTTTGTAGTACCATTGTTTTTAATTTTTTTTTTTAATGAGTAAACTTGCTTTCTTTTCCTTTTTGGGAATCAGAGAAAAATTTTGGAGAATTGGAAGCAAGGACAGAGATGGAGAATACGGAGCTTGTTTCTTCCCTGGAAGATGTTCTGTGGGCCAGCAACCCCTAATATATTGTGCTCGCCCTGGCTCCAGGATGTGGGAAGTGAACTTCGATGGGGAAGTTATAAGTACACATCAGTTTAAGAAACTCCTCTCTTCACCACCTCTCCCTGTGATTACCCTAAGGTAATGATTTGTGTGGCTGGTAGGGACTATTTGAGGAGTTTACGTGTAGGAGTTGGGTTGAAATCTCTGATGTTCTAGATTAATCTAGAATAAAATCTAGTTAAAGATTTTATTATGCCTTCTAAGAGTGAAGCAGAATTTTTTTTTTTTTTTTTTTGGAAAGAGATCACAAGTAGGCAGAGAGGAAGGGAAGCAGGCTCCCCGCTGAGCAGAGAGCCCGATCCAGGGCTCAATCCCAGGACCCTGGGATCATGACCTGAGCTGAAGGCAGAGGCTTTAACCCACTGAGCCACCCAGGTGCCCCTGAAGTAGAATTTTTATTAAAGATTTAGAGAAACCAAAAAGTCCTAACCAGTTATCTTTGGTATAATTGAAGTAGATTGAATAAAGGTAGATGAATTAGATGCAGCAAAACTTTTCCTATGTAGGGAACAGGATACTTTTATGTTGTGATTCAATCATTAACAGACTGTTTACTTCCTAGATCAGATCCTCAGTATGATCATACAGTTGGGTCCTCCCAATCTTTGTCTTTCCCCAGACTCTTGCACATTAGGTAAGTTTCTCCTTTTGAGCTTTCAAAAAAAAACAATAATGAACACTTTTTCTCTTTGCTGCATGTTCACAGGCGGTTAGCTTTTTTTTTTTTTTTTTTTTTTTTAGGATTTTATTTATTTGAGAGTTTAAGAGTGAGTGTGAGAGTGAGGAAGAGAGAGAGAACCAACCAGGGGGAGAGACAGAGGGAGAAGCAGACTCCCCACTGAGCAGGGAGCTGACGCATGGCTCCATCCCAGGACCCCAGGATCGTGACCTGAGCCAAAGGCAGACAGTTAACTGACTCAGCCATCCAGGTGCCCTGGCAGTTAGCGTTCCTTCTTTCTTTTCTTTTTTTTTTTTTAAAGATTTTATTTATTTATTGACATACAGATATCACAAATAGAGAGGCAGGCAAAGAGAGAGAGGGAAGCAGGTTTCCTGCTGAGCAGAGAGCCCGACGAGGGGCTCAATCCCAGGACCCCGGGATCATGACCTGAGTCAAAGGCAGAGGCTTAATCCATTGAGCCACCCAGGCCCCCGGCAGTTAGCTTTTTAAAAGGTTTTTGGATTTAACTGTTTTTGAGAATTTAGGAAATGCCTGTTACATGAAGTGTTCTAAGAGGAATATAAAGATCATGGATGTATGTTGCTTTTTTGGGTTGCAAATTGATCTCAACCAGTTGGACAGTCTGTAATTATCAGGGAACTTCTGATAATTAGAGCTATGAACTGTTGATACTCTTTCTTTCATAATCTCTCCTTTCTGCTGGGAGGTTACAATGAAAGCAAGTTTCAGACTGAAGTCAGCCACACATAGATATGTTTCTTAGCAGGTATGCACAAACCTAATTATAGAACTTTTTCTTCTAAGCTTGGGAAACTTTCAGCTCTGTGTCCTTTAGTTGCTCTGACAAGTAAGTACCTTGCATGAAAGATCTGCTTGAAGCACGTTCAGCCATATTCTAACTTTTTTTTTTAAGAGTTTATTTATCTATTTGGGGGGTAGAGCACAGAGGGAGAGTGCAAGGGAGAAGCAGAGCCCCTGCTGAGCAGAGCCGAATGTGGGCCTCAATCCCAGGACCCTGAGATCATGACCCAAACTCAAGGCAGATGCTTAACTGATTGAGCCACCTGTGTGCCCCACATTCAGCCATATTCTAACATTGGGGTTCAGCTAGCCTTCCAGTTGGATTAGGTGCAAAAGTCCACTAAGTGGCAGCACAGAGTGCCACTAAAGGCCGGGTTTGCTGAGTCTTACACCTTGTTCTGCCAATGTTACAATTTCCACCCAGTCTGTGTGTCTTGAACTCATTTCATCGATGGATATTATTTCTAGTATCCCTTAGGTTAATGCATAAGATCTCTAATGCAGATTCAGAGAATGTTATTTAGAGGTTTTATAGAGTAGTCTGATTAGATTCTTTCATCAAAGGCTAACTAACTGCTCTTATAATGTGATTAAAAAAAAAAAAATACTCTTGGGGCGCCTGGGTGGCTCAGTGGGTTAAAGCCTCTGCCTTCGGCTCGGGTCATGATCTCAGGGTCCTGGGATCGAGCCCCGCATCGGGCTCTCTGCTCAGCAGGGAGCCTGCCTCCTCCTCCTCCTGTCTCTCTCTGCCTGCCTCTCTGCCTACTTGTGATCTGTCAAATAAATTTAAAAAAAAAAAAAAAAAATCTTTAATAAATAAATAAATAAATAAAAATAAAAATAAAAAGACCAAAAAAATCCCTCTTCCTTTATGGCACTTATTATGACTTATGATTACATATTCATATAACATTTACGCTTGTTTTACTCTTAGTAAGTGCTGTGTGTCTGTTTTGTTCATTATATTCTTCTCAGTGCTTGGCCTAGCCTCTGGCACATGACAGACGTGGGCTGACTGTGGTGTGATTGGTGAGGAAGCCCTTTACCCAAGAGTATGTTTTCTAACGGCAAGGCCACAGTCGCTAGGTTCTCCTGGTAGAGTTGTTCTTTGAGTTAAGCTATTTAAAGCTCCTGTTATAGTCTCTGCCATAGCATACAAAGCCCTTGATGATCTGGCTCTGCCTACTGCTCAGTTTAAGTAGTAATTAATGCCGGTTTGAAGCCTCTGCTGACTCTTCCAGCAGGATGAGATTAGACACTTATTCCCAGGCACTATTGTCACACTTTGTTGATTCCTCTGTCACCACCAGTTTCACTGTACCACGAATATCAATCCCAGCACCAGATTGTCAACTCCTTTGCTCTGGGCTTGGTCTTAGGCACACAGAAGTCTCTCAAATAACAGCTCAGTTAAAGAATTCAGTGAAGATTTTTTTAAAAAACATGAGTAGAAAGGCTTTTTGTTTCTGTTTCTTTTTTTCCCCCTACCTCTACACTTGTGTCCAGTGGTAACCTTTACTATTACACCCACAAATCCCAAAGGAAGCAAATTTATATACTTTGTTTTCTTTAGGGTAAACAGTATTACTTTCCCTTCCTTGGACTTGCAGTGCTCTTAGGCTGTGTCCTAGTCTGTTTATTATCAGTGAAAGGACAAGAGGATAAGTGACCTGTAAATTGCAAAGTATCAGCTCTTACCTAAGCTCCCCTCCTAAGATTTCCTAAGGAAGCTGAGTATCAAAGTTTAGTGTCGAAATCATTTTGTTTATCTACTCAGGGATCCTTTGGCTTCTTATTTTTTTTTTCTTCTTTGGCTCCTGAAGGTAACCTTCTGGTTTTTCTTCCTTTAGATTAGCATTCTGACCATTTCTTCCATCTTTGTGTCAAATATTATTTTCTCATAGGGACAGTGACCTGGTCTTATATTGACAAAATGTTTAATATTTGTGTGAGGACCCAGTTCCTATTAAATATCACTCCTGGTGTTTCATAGCCACATAGTACCATTTTTAGTACTCTTGGGAGTATAAATTTTAAAAAGGTCCCTGTTTTTGTTTTTGTTTTTTTCTAATTTATTTATTTGTGTGCATGTGCAAGCACAAGTTGGGAGGAGGGGCAGAGGGGGAGAGAGAATCTCAAGCAGGACACTCCCCCACCTCCCCCACCCCCCTGCTGAGCATGGCGCGTGACACAGGGCTCGATTTCATGACCCAATATCACAGTCTGAGCCAAAATCAAGAGTCGGATGCTTAACCAACTGAGCCACCCAGGCGCCTCAGTGTTCCTGTGTTTAAGATTATAATTTGTTGGAGATGTGGTATTTCGACACAAAGTGAGGGTTGCAGCAGTACAGTACATGACTAAGTACCGTATGGACACGGGGGACAGGAAGTAGGGTGAGCACAGGAGGAAGAACAGTTGCCGTGGGCTCTTGGAGGATCCCAGAGGGGAGTAGCACTTCTGTGATCCTTGGGAGGCCGCTGGAGTGAGCATTATAAGCTGGGACGCCCTGACTGAGGGGAAGAAGCAGAGATGACCCATTGGTATCTGAGAAACAGTAGCAGCCTTGAGAAAGAGTATACAAGTAAATACAAGCAAAGGGGTATGCGAAGAGATGAGCAGAGATGGAGAGTACCAGAGGACTGGAAAAGCTGGCCCAGGAAAAGTGCAGTGTCCCAGAGTCCAGGGAGGTTAGATTCAGGAAGGAAGGAACAATCAGCAGGGCTGGCCCCTGCTTGAGCATCAAGAAGAAAGGAAATAAGGAAGAGTCATTTGGTTTGGCACTTAGGAAATTTATGACTTTATGAAAATGCAGTTATGTGAAGTAGTCCAGATTCTGGGTAATAGTTGGTGGATGGGTCACTGAGGGTAAATGAGGGAAGAAGTGGGATTCTGTGAGGTGTAGAGAAAAAAGTCCAGCTCTTGTAGCCAGACTGTGGTTGGGTGTAATATTTCATCTCTCCAAATTTCAGGTTTTTTGTTTTTATAAAATAGGGAAAAGCACATCTGTCTTGGTGAGTGTCTACAAGCTAAGATAGAGACTTTGATAAAGCTCCTGGCAGATGGTTGATGAGTTTTTAACATTTTATTGCCTGCACACAACTAAGGGCATCAAACTATTACCATCCCCATATGTGGCTCACTAGAGCAGTGATTTGTGGTGGTGTGTTGTCTGTTTTAAATGTGCCCTTTTCATACCAGTGGTGGGAAATTTAGATGCTTTAACAAACATTAGGTAAAATACCAACCTTTTCTTTTTTTAGAAGGTTTTTAGTGTATGTATCTAAATTTTTCCCAGTTTGGTGCCATATTATGCTATTTTTTTAAAGGACTCTTGTTAGGTGTTATGACTTGACTAACTGGATCACTGTTGTATTTTCTTTTCTTTCTTTCTTTTTTTTTTTTTTTTTAATGTTTTATTTATTTATTTGACAGAGAGATTGACAGCCAGAGAGGGAACACAAGGAGGGGGAGTGGGAGAGGGAGAAGCAGGCTTCCCGCAGAGCAGGGAGCCCGATGTGGGACTCGATCTCAGGACCCTGGGATCAGGACCTGAGCCAAAGGCAGACACTAATGACTGAGCCACCCAGGCACCCCTGTTGTGTCTTCTTTCTACAATATTCCTTTAATAGCTGATGTGAGCATCTGAATTCAGGGAATTAGATCATAAATTTCTGTATCCAAGCAAACTAGAATTCTCTTAACTTCTTCCCTTTTCTTTTGTAGTGAGCACTGTGTGCTGACTTGGACAGAAAGAGGAATTTATATTTTCCTTCCTCAGAATGTTCAAGTTCTTCTCTGGAGTGAAGTCAAAGGTAATTACATTTTTCTTCCTTATGTAATTTATTTTATTTTATTTTTAAAGATTTTATTTACTTATTTGAGAGAGAGAAAGACTATGAGTGGGGTGAGGGGCAGGGGGAGAAGGCTCTCCACTGAGCAAGAAGCCAGATTGAAACACCCAGGTGTCCCTTTCCTTATATAAATTTTAATCTCTTGTTTGTGAAAGATTCAGTGATCTTAAGAGAATTCTCTTGGAGTGTGAAAAGTAGAAAAATAGACTGAGGTGGTGTTTCTCTTTAAGATTAATGTCAGGGGGTGGCTCAGTGGGTTAAAGCCTCTGCCTTTGGCTCAGGTCCTAATCCCAGGGCTCCTTGCTCAGCAGGGAGTCTGCTTCCCTTCCTCTCTCTCTGCCTGCCTCTCTGCGCACTTGTGATCTCTGTCTGTCAAATAAATAAATAAAAATCTTTAAAAAACAAAAAAGATTAATGTCAGGGGTGCCTGGATGGCTCAGTCAGTTAAGCATCTGCCTTAGGCTTAGTTCATGATCCCAGAGTCCCGAGATCAAGCCCCATGTCAGGCTCTCTACACAGTGGGGAGTCTGCTTCTCCCTCTACCCCTCACCCTGCTCGTGCTCTCTCTCTTACTTGCTCTCTCTCAAATAAATAAAAATCTTTAAAAAATAAAGATTAATGTCATAGATGTTGTCCATTGTAATGTATTTCCCAAGCATGTACTTGGGAATTTATGTTCAGTTATTCAGTTTTTCATGGATAATTTTATTTTTTATTTATTTATTTTTTTAAGTAGGCTCCATGGACAGAGCCCAACATGGGACTTGAACTCAGAACCCTGCTGAGATCAAGACCCGGGCTGAAGACTCAGCTGCTAAGCGACTGAGCCTCCCCCAGGCACCCCTTCATGGATAATTTAAAATATAATTTTCACTTATTCTTAAATATTAGTAACCACTGCTAAAGATTGAGTGGGTTAATTTTTTCCTTCTAATTACCCTGAATCTTTATCCGCATTAGAAGTCTTGCTTTCGCTTCCATTTTGTGTCTTAATAGTTTGGGGTTCAGAATCCTTGTGGAGGGGGGCACCTGGGTGGTTCAGTCAGTTAAGTGTCTGCCTTCTGCTCAGGTCCTGATCCCAGAGTTCTGGGATCGAGCTCTGCATTGGGCTTCCCTCTCCCTCTGCTTGCGGCTCCCCCTGCTTGTGCTCTCTCTCTGTCAAATAAGTAAATAAAATGTTAAAAAAAAAAAAAGCCTTGTGGGACTAACATTTGGGTTTTTTTTTTTAGTTTAAACCAAAAATGGGAGAAATCTTGCATCATTAGCATTGCTACTCAGTATATCTTTCTGGAATCATTTTCTATTGCAGAAATATAAGAAAGAGGAACCCTTACTTCCTGACCTGATTAATACTGATTTCTTGTGGTTTAAGTTGCTAAGGTTGTCCCTCAAAAACAAGATTGTTTTTTAAAAATTGACATACAGGGGCGCCTGGGTGGCTCAGTGGGTTGAGGCCTCTGCCTTCGGCTCGGGTCATGATCCCGGGGTCCGGGGATCGAGCCCCGCATCGGGCTCTCTGCTCAGCAGGGAGCCTGCTTCCTCCTCTCTCTCCCTCTGCCTGCCTCTCTGCCTACTTGTGATCTCTGTCTGTCAAATAAATTTAAAAAAATAAATAAATAAAAATAAAAATTGACATACACACTGTGTGAGTTTAAGGTGTATACAAAGTTTTGATTTGATACAGTTATATAGTTAACCCTTGAACAGTGTGGGACTTAAGGGGCACAGACCCGGGTCCTGCACAGTCGAAAACCTGCATGTAACTTTTGACTCCCCCAAAACCTAACTACTAATAACCTGGTGTTGACCCAAAGCCTTGCTGGTAACATCAACAGTTGAGTAACATTCTTTATATATTATATGTATTATTTGCCATATTCTTACAAGAAAGAAAGCTAGAGACGAGAACATTATTAAGAAAATCATAAGAAAGAGCAAATACATTGACTATACCGTATTAATTGAAAAAAATTCGTATATCCATGGACCCGTGCAGTTCAAACCCATGTTGTTCAAGGATCAGCTTTATATTGCAATATGATTACTGTCTTTTGTGATGAGAACTTTTAAGATCTAGTCGCTTAGCAATTTTGCAATATATGGTACAATATTGTGAACTGTAATCACAATGCTGTGTGTTAGATCTCTAGAACTTATCAGCTAATTGCAAGTTTGTACCCCTTGACCAATATCCCCCACCCCTCCAGTCCCTGGTTTTCACCATTCTTCTCTGCTTCTACTTGTCCTGCTTTTTCAGGTTGCACCTATAAGTGAGATCAAAAACTAGTTTTTTAACTCCTTTCATGATGTTCTGCCAAGATAGGTATTTTCTCATGAACTGTTGATGTACGTACTGTGTTAAAATCTGTTTGTTTCCATCAGATTGTAACTCAGAAATGTTGTCATCTGGTCTCTGATGTCGAGTGCTCTCTTAAAGCCCCAATTTCTTTTCACAGAAAGTAGCATTTTATTTTACTTATTTTATTTTACCATTACTATTTTTTTCCATTTATTTTATTTTATTTCTTTTCAGTGTTCCAGCATTCATTGTTCATGCACCACACCCAGTGCTCCATGCAATAATACATGCCCTCCTTAATATCCTCCACCAGGCTCACCCAACCCCCCACCCCCTGCCCCTCCAAAACCCTCAGTTTGTTTCTCAGAGTCCACAGTCTCTCATGGTTTGTTTCTCCCTCTGATTTCCCCCAACTCACTTCTCCTCTCCTTCTCCCAATGCCCTCCGTGTTATTCCTTATGCTCCACAAGTAAGCGAAACCATACCATTAATATTTTTAATTCCGGTAGAGTTAACAAGCAGTTTAATCTTAGTTTCAGCTGTACGATATAGTGGTTCAGCAGTTCTCTACATCACCCTGTGCTCACCACGACAATTGCCCTCCTCAATCCCCACCACCCATTTCTCCCATCCCCCTACCACCCTCCCCTCTGGTGACCATCAGTTTGTTCTCTGTAGTTAAGAGTCTGTTTCTTGGTTTCTTTCTCTTTTTCCTTTGCTCATTTGTTTTGTTTAGAAAGTAGCATCTTTCACATAGAATTTTAGAGAAGAGAGATGTGTTTTTGTTTTTGATCTTTCTAGAAGTGTCTAAAATATTTCTTCATTGAATTGTAAGTATAATAGCAATGAAATTCAGGCGAGCCAAACTCAATATAAAAAATGAATTTATTAGGGGCGCCTGGGTGGCTCAGTGGGTTGAGCCTCTGCCTTCGGCTCAGGTCATGATCTCAGAGTCCTGGGATCAAGCCCCACATCCGGCTCTCTGCTCAGCAGGGAGCCTGCTTCCTCCTCTCTCTCTGCCTGCCTCTCTGCCTGCTTGTGATCTCTCTGTCAAATAAATAAATAAAATCTTTTAAAAAAAATGAATTTATTAGAATAATTTCCATCCTTACCAACATGGAGAAGGAGTATGTGATTAATCTTCTGTGTGTTCACCCCTGTGGGTTTTGTAGATATTCAGGATGTAGCTGTCTGCAAGAATGAGCTGTTCTGTCTGCACCTCAATGGGAAAGTCTCACATCTTTCTCTGTTGTCTGTGGAACGCTGCGTGGAACGCCTGCTGAGGAGAGGCCTGTGGAACCTGGCTGCTCGCACTTGCTGTCTTTTCCAAAATTCTATTATTGCCGGCAGAGTGAGTCAGAGTGCTTACCTGTTCACCTGGGTTGTTGGAACCGCCCTAGTTTGCAGGAGTGGGCTGCAAAGTTGCCTGTCTTCATTAGCCCTGTCTGTATGACCTACACATGAAGCAGCAATAAATCCCTAATGGAATCTTGCCAGACAAATCTAGAGGTGGGTGGTGGGTAAGAAAAAGGGTATACTTCCCACTGAAGAAAAAAAAATTGCATTTTCTCAGAAACTTCGTTGAATTTCAGGCGTTGTTTTAAGGGGGTTGATTGTGTGTATGGTGACTCTTAATTCTTAATTCCTAAGATAATTCCCATTAAGTCTTTCTTGAGCTTATTAAACGTTTTTAAAGCACCTTTGAGGTTTTATGGTCTCTGTTAGACATTTTTCAGCATATTGGCCATTGAATTTAGATTTAGTTATAAGTAGTAAGCTGTTCTATTTGGTTTCTGCTTACCCTTTCACTAGGGAAGAAAATCTTTGACTGTAGATAAATTGGAGCATTTGAAGTCTCAACTTGACGTCACAACCTACAGTGATCTTATTTCTCAGCTGGAAGAATTGATCTTAAAATTCGAGCCTTTGGATTCAGCTTGCAGCAGTAGAAGAAGCTCCATTTCGTCACATGTAGGTATTTTTACTTTTTAGAAGGTCTATCTGCACATTAAGGTTTCTCTTCCTTAGGTTGTACGCACATATCTCTTCAGATCCCAGAGCTTATCTTCCTTTCTATATAGTAGATTTGGGGCGGGGGGAGGGGTGCCAAGACGAGGCTTTCTTTCAGTTGTTGGGCGGCCCTCCTGAAGCAGCCATTTAGGTGTGTGTTGGAGCCATATTTTGTTTCATCATCATTTATTTATTATGTTCTGTTTCCCGACGTACCTCCTATAGCCTCCAGTACAAGTTCAGTTGCTCTTAATCTGTGATGCTTTATCGTAATTGGAGTCATAGTGCAGTTCAGGGTTATGTCCCTGCAGCCCCGTTCTCACTGCTGGGATTCACGGACGCAAGCTAGGGAAACATGGCAGTATGTGAGTGTGAGCCAGAGGCCAGGGACCTAAACCTTGCTCGCCAGCTGGTTCTTTTAAACCAAAATTGTTGGGGTGCCTGGGTGGCTCAGTTGTTGGGCATCTGCCTTTAGCTCAGGTCGTGATCTCAGGGTCCTGGATCTGAGCCCCGCATCGGGCTCTCTGCTCGGTGGGGAGCCTGCTTCCCCCTCCCTCTCTGCCTGCCTCTCTGCCTACTTGTGATCTCTCTCTGTCTGTGTCAAATAAATAAAATCTTAAAAAAAACAACCTATCATTGTTACTGACTTGCTACCTACTTGTATTGGTTGTTCTCTTAAAAAAACCATTTTTGTGTTAAAAAGTAAAGTTTCACTTTGATTTTTTGGGGGTTCTTATTTTTAGGAAAGTTTCAGCATCTTGGACTCTGGTATTTATCGTATCATTAGTAGTAGAAGAGGCAGTCAGTCAGATGAAGATTCTTGTTCGCTTCATAGCCAAACCCTCTCAGAAGATGAGAGACTCAAAGAATTTGCCTCACATCAAGAAGAGGACCCACCAGATCAGTGTTGGGGCTCACACGGAAATGAAGGTAATGATGACGTGTTTTGTTGGTTGCCGACAGGAAGTAGTTATTTTCTGTGACTTCTATTTGCCAGGATTAACTTGTGCATCAAGTTTTCTGTGTGGAGTTAATAATTTTTATTATGTTGATAGACTTTCCATGTAGATCTACTTGCCACTGGAAGAATGGGTTTATGTTTAGTTGTGTTTTCCCCCCCTCCTGTTTAGGTTAATGTTGATATAGTCCCTAATTTTGATCATGCATCAGAGTCTTGGAAAAGTTAAAGAAGGTCATTAACCAATGGAGTAGAACAGTTTTATCTTGACTAACCAAATTATTTTCCATCAGGAATGAAAAATTACTACAGTTTTGGGGGCCATTGCCTTCACTTTTCGATGTTCGAATATTCCTGTGACTGAACTGTTGAGAAGAGATAATAGAGACTGTAAACCTTCCTTTTTGACTTATGGGGATTCAGGGTTAGTAGGAAAATGAAGGTACCTGCCTAAGTGTTTTATATGTGGACCATCCCATGCATCTTGTAAACTTGTGTTCTGCTCATTCGTATCTGGGTCAGTTGTGATTTGGTATGGAACCCTTCATTTCCTTTGGTTTATTCATTTCAAAAATTTTTTTAAAGATTTAAATGATTAAATTTTGTTTCTTTGTCCCCCCCCATTCCATTTATCAGACAGTGTTTCCCATGTTCCCGGGACATCTGAGACAGATAAGAATGAAACTTTTCTCCCCTTCAGCATTCCGCTTTCATTTCGTTCTCCATCTCCTCTTTTGTCTCTTCAGGCTGTCCGGGAAAGGTACGTTAGTCCTGTCACAGAATCCCGTTTCTTGCTTCCCTTCAGTTGTTACGTTAGGTGCTTTTGTGCTGAGAATGGAAAGACATTTTTAAAATTAATTTATTTATTTTTAAAAAGGGTTTTATTTATTTGAGAGAGAGAATGCACCTGAGTGAGAGAGAGCTGGGAGTGGGAGTGGTATGGGGTGGGAGGTACAAGTGGAGGGGCAGAGGTAGACGGAGAAGCAGACTCCCTGCTAAGCAGGGAGTCTGATACCTATGCAAAGACTAGGAGCTTGGTCCCAGGACCCTGGGATTTTGAACCAAGCAGAAGGCTGATGGTTAACCGACTGAACCACCCAGGTGCGCCTGGAAAGACATTTTCAATGAGAAAAAAAAAACAAAGTCTCTAGGTTATTTCTCATATAAACTCTTATCGAGGCTATTAACTTCTCATTTCCATCTTGGGCAATGTAGCTTTCCTCTTTGAGTAGTTGGATGTTTGAGTTGTTTTAAAATGTGCTCTCCACCCAAGAAACAGAGCAAAAGTTTGAAAAATCTGTTGTTTTCCTTTTCCCTGATAGGAACAGTTTCCATATATCGTTATTCATCTCTTGATCCTTTCTCAGTTTAGGCTCAGAATTGGAGACTCTTTGGAGGTCTTTCTCACTACTCTATGGGCCTAGAATTGGCACTTGAGTTTGAGAGAAAAGATTTTGTAAAGTTTCTTAACTGCTTATCTGAGTCTCCCTGGATACAATTTTATGTTTTTTGTTTTTTAATTTTAACTTTAATTCTAGTATAATTAACATACAGTGTCCTATTAGTTTCAGATGTATAATATAGTGATTCACTTACCAGCTGCAGTTTTGCTTATCCTTGGAGGATATGTTGTGACTAGTTAGCCACTGAGTCTCATGGAGAAATTCTATTATTTCTCTGGCCAGAATGGGGCAGGTGATCATATGGCCTCCTTTGCCTAAGTTGACAGAAACCGTGTAGACATAGCTGGAGTTAAAGACGTTTCCTTTAGCACCAAATCAAAGCAGTTTAGTAAAAGAAGTGACTCCTTACTATACTGTAAATTTTATGTGGGCCTTATATGAAATTTGTGGTTGATTAGGGAAGTTACTATAAGCATAGTCTTTATTAAGTCCAGATTGCCTTTCTAGGACTAACAGGAACAGAGCACTCAGGTACTGAATTTTTTGTTTTGGGGAGTAATGAGGTTTTTTCATATTAGTTTTTTGGTATTTGACTTCCAGCGTTTCTAGTTTTGTACGTAAAACTACTGAGAAGATTGGCACCCTTCATACAAGCCCTGATCTGAAAATAAGACCAGAACCCAGAGGTGAGGAGCAGTTATGTGAAGAGGAGATGAGTCCAGTCACCTGCCCAAAGGAAGACGACACTGAGTAAGCTCTTGCATATATATCTGGGTAAATTCTAGAGGACTCAGCTGTCATTTTGAAGAAAGGCTTAGACTCTGTGCTATTGAGAAGGCACACATATAACCCTGTTCATTATAGATTGTGTAGCTCATAAAAAATGTGAATACCATTAAGTAAGTGTTAGAAAATGACACGAGTCATTTTTTTTGTTTTTTAAAGGTTTTATTTATTTATTTGACATGGGGTGGGGGGTGCGCAAGAAGGGAGAGCGATAGGCAGAGGGAGAGGGAGAAGCAGGCTCCCTGTAGAACAAGGAAGCTGATGCGGGGCTCCATCCCAGGACCCTGGGAACATGACCCAAGCTGAAGGCAGGTGCTCAGCTGACTGAGCCACCTAGGCACCCCCTCCATAGCACATCTTTTGAGAGAGTTTTAATTTAGTACCTCTTTCATCTTTGCCCTGCATAAACTCCCAACCTCCAAATCTCTTCAAACTTCTGGGATGTTAGAGTATTAGATTAAGAGGATGACCAATGATCAAGACTCTGTGCTTCTGACTAGTATGTGACCTTGGGTAAGTCACTAATGCTCTCTGGCCTGTAGTGCATTTTGGTCTTGTCATGAACCTTCTTAGGGTATGCTGGTGGCGTCTTCCTTATGAATGGAGTTGTAGCAGAGCCCTTGCTCTGGCACAGTGTGAAGTGTGTCCATCTGGTCTCCGCCTTAACACATAATTCAGGGGATCTGAGCATTAGAAGCGTGCAGGCTCAGCATTTACCCAGGGATTGAGAGCCCCACAGGCCCAGTGTATGTAGACAGTCAGATGAAACAGAAGAGTTTGGCGAATCCATGTATATATCGGAAAAACAGTACAACTATAGCTGTGGCCTTGAAAGGAGCCCTCAGTGTGACCTTAGCCCCCCCTTTCCAGCCTCATTTCCAGCCACATCCTTCCAAGTGCTGTAAATTCCAGTCCTGTCAGAGCACTGGGTGGGGATACTTCACTGCCTTTCTTTCTTTCACCTGCACTATCCTCCCTCCCCACCCCCATTATTCTTCTGAACTCACAAACTGCCTCCTCAGAATAATAATTGCTTTCATTGTGCGTTAATAGCACAATGTTTGTGTTGCTCTTTCGGATTTGCTTTATTCTCATTTGTAGTTAGTTGTTTGCATACCTTTCTTTCTCACTAAACCTTACTCATCTTGAAGCCATAGACCATTTTTTAATACTCCTCTGTTTGTGTCCTGTAATATTAATATTAAGTACAATATTTGCCACTTAGTAAGCACTTAGAAACATCTGTTTAAGGATGCGCTAATCCCCTGTAACTCTTTTCATACTTTTCTAGGGACAAAAAAGAAGTAATTAGTCAACCTCTGGAGGAAGACAAGCTCCAAGAGCTCAAAGTAGCAACAGCAGAAGCAATGTGAGTATTTATGAATGAGAGAGTTTTCTAATGAATGGGAATGACTTTGAGGTCATCAGTAGTGGTTCTGAGACAGTGTGGGGCAGAGGTAGTCTCATTTGCAATTGAAATTCAACAATTAGTATTAAAGTTAGCACTCTCTGTATTGTCATCTTGCTGAGATAATTGTTGAAGAGTTGAAAAGTAACATTTATTCCTAAGAAATGTTTCATCCAGTAGGTTTGTTTAGCATGAAATAATGTGTTTTAAAAAAAAACACGTGGAACGTGGGATTCCCGGGTGGCTCAGTTGGGCATCTGCCTTCAGCTTGGGTCATGATCTCAGGGTCCTGGGAACAAGCCCGCGTCAGGCTCTCTGCTCAGTGGGGAACCTGCTTCTCCCTCTCCCTGCCTCTCTGCCTACTTGTGATCTCTCTGTGTCAAATAAATAAATAAAATCTTTAAAAATATATAAAAAACACATGGGGCATAAATTTCATATTTGTCTGTGTCGCACAGGACCAAGCTAGAGGACCCACTGGTTTTGTTTGAACCCACGTCTCTGAGGATGATCTTACAGGAGTGGCTCTCGCAGTTAGAAAAAACGTTTGCCACGAAGGACTTTACAGTTATTTCAGATACTGGCAACTCATCCATGACATCAAACCAGGATATGCTGTCATTTGAAGAGTCAGAAAAGGAAATGTTAGATGAAAACAGTGAAAAAGAAAAGGGGGACTCTTTAGGCAATGAAGAAAATGTTGCTCCAACAGCGTGTGAATCTACAAATAGTCCGAGGGAGCCCTCGGATGACCTTTTCCAAGTATGTTCTCCGCGCAGCATAGCCAGCTGTCTTCGGAAGGACCTGGCTGAACTGACAACGTTGTGTTTGGAATTGAATGTGTTGAATCCTGAGACCAAAAGCGCAAGTGGACATGTGGACCACACTTCGCAACAGTCCTGTCCTGGAAGTCTGGCTTGCCAGTTCATAAAGAAGTATTTTTTTCTCCTGGACTTGAAAAGAGCAAAGGAGAGTATCAAGCTTAGTTACGCTAACAGTCCTGGTGTTTGGGATACTTTTATTGAAGGACTGAAAGGTAATAATCAGATTGCCTTATCAAATAGAAATTAGTACAGAGCACAATAGCATCTTAGCATGTTCACATTTAAAGAAAAAGAGTGAAGTACAAAATCACTTCTATTCTGGCCAACCCTCTGTTTCCCACTCAATTTAATTTTTAATAGTTCTTCAAACATTGATTTCATTTGCAATGGTATTATAAGAAATTCATTTTATTTCATGCTCAGTCATACTCAAAAAATGTACATAGCAGTGTTGAAGAAGTTGGGTTTACCATAAAATGTTTTATAAATGTATAAATAGAAAAACAAAATCCTTTATGTAACTTACTAATGCAGAGGTAATCTATGCCATTTATTGAGTACTTACTGTATGTCAGGTATAAATATTTCAATAGGCATCATCTCATTTCTTCCTTATAAATGTCTTCAGAGTAGATGGTGTTATTCCATTTAACGGGGTAAGAAACGGAGGTAGAGAGAGATTGTAATAGTTGAGTAGGCTGAATTGCTGAGTAAATATCTCCTAATAACTCAGATACAGTAGAAGTATATTTCTTGCTCCTGTCACTCCAGGACAGGTTCCAGGCGAGTGGGAAGCTCTCTTTCATGTGGGTAATCCAGGGTTCAAAGTTTCTATCATTTCTTTGAACTCTGTCTTCCTTTGGGCTTGTGATTGAGGATGGATTGCTATGTCCCAGGGAATGCATGTGGAAGGGGCAGACATGCTGTGCCCTCTTAGAGGCCTGATCTTGTAGTGCCTGACATCTTGTGTTTTATGTCCCATTGGTGAGAATTCTATCACATGGTTTCCCTATTCGCGAAGGAGAGTGGGAAATGTAAGCTGTCCAGGTGTCTAGAAAGAAAGGAATGGTAGGGGCTAATAGCTTGTCTTTCTGCTTCAGGGATTTTGGTGGGCAGGCAGCAGTCTCCATTTCACACTTGACTGAAAGTGTGTGTCATCCTCCTGTGGAAACCAGCTTTCGTACCTCAGACCATGTATGCTCTTTCCACTGTACGGTCCCATGTTTTGGAATAATTGATTTAGACTGGAAACACACCTTTCATTCATTACCAAAAGCTAACAATCACAAGTACCTATAGATTTTTATATTGTCTTTATAAACTTAAAGACCTTCTGGTTTTCCAGAAACATGATCTGTGGTTATTGTTCTGCTTCAGTTCACATTTAAGAGTTAACAGCATACAAAATGATTTCAGTTTCTTTCTCTGAGTTGAGGTAGACTTTTATGTTAAATAAGAAAATTTATTTCTCTTCCACTAGGTTCAAATGTTTCGCGTTATTACTTAGCGGAACTTTGCAATATCTGTCTCTTATGTGATCATACTCAACCCTGAAGAGAGTCTCATCAGCCTGAGTGGTGGTTAACTTATTACCAGAGCTGGAGAGAGCCAGTGGGTTGGGTGCTTTGAGGTGATGCAGCTGCTTGCTTGACTTCAGGGGGAGACGTTTGGCTTAGCCCCCACCCAGTTACAAAGCTTGCCCTCTCGTCTCCAGCTCTAAATGCTGGCTGCCTTCTCTGAATTTGTCCAAGTACTTACTGCCTGACACAGTCATATAGACAATAATGAAACTGTGGAATGATTTTCAAAAACCCGTGTATCAGAAATGGAAGGTCTGGTTTTCAGAGAGGATCTGAACAGGTTCCACCCTTTTGCTAGTGATATAATTAAGGAAAGCAGCTTTTGGAGCTGTTCTTGGGGATTTGTCTTCAGAGCCAGGTGAAAACTACTTTGAAAAACTCATTTCAAAGGCTCCTGGCTGGCTCAGTCAGTGGAACATGAAACTCGAAACTCTTGATCTCTGGATTCTAAGTTCGAGCCGCACGTTGGGTGTAGAGATTACACCCAACTTTAAAATCTTTTTAAAATCTTTTTTTAAAAGCCCTCACCTTAGATTCATGTGTGCGTGTGTGTGTGTGTGTGTGTGTGTGTGTGTGTGTGTGTATTTTTAAACTACAAGTAGTTTAGCTAGGTCATAACTCACGCTTTTCTTTAAATGACCTGGCTATAATGGATGGTTATTAAAAATAGGTGAAATTTTAAGTTAATTTATTTTGTCCAAGAAGTTCGAGCACGGGCACTGGTTCTAGGAAAAATGAGAAATTTGGCCTTGATGGTAGATATATAACATATATGTGTTAGACACACACACACTGTTGATTTAGTATATAACATATATATTCTAATATATGTTATCCTTATTTGAGGGTGATAGTGGCTTATATTATTGGTTATATGTTCTTATTTAAAAATTGCAATGTGCTTTGCCTCCCAATTTGATTTTAAGGTCTTTATTTTTTTTTTAAGATTTTATTTACTTATTAGAGATCACAAGTAGGCAAGAGAGGCAGGCTGTGGAGGGGGGGGAAACAGGCTTCCGGCTGAGCAGAGAGCCCGATGCGGGGCTCAATGTGGGGCTCGATCCCAGGACCCTGAGATTATGACCAAGCCGAAGGCAGAGGCTTAACCCACTGAGCCACCCAGGTGCCCCTAATCTTAAGGTCTTTAAAAGTAGGCTTTGTGTCTTACTCTTTTTTGTCAGTCCTTCAGTGCTTAAACATTGTGCCATGCACCCAGTAGGTCCATGACTAATGATTGTTGAATGATTGAGTTTATTGTGTTGAACTGAATACTCAACAGCTATGAGATGAAAGGAAAAGGGTGTGCTTTATCTTTCAGAAATGGCAAGCTCCAATCCTACATATATACAGATGGAAGAAGGAGACCTATCAACAAGAATAAAGTTATTGAATGACTCAGTTCCCTTTGACAATCCTTTGTTGATTGCTCATGCTACCCGGTAAGTTGTCATGTATGTTGTTTATATGAATAAAGCACATATTTTTTTGTTTGTGTCTTAATCTCTAAAGTTTTACTCAGTCGCCTGGTGGGCAGTTTCTTGTTGTTTTTATTTCTCATAAGTGCTTAGATGATGTAACCAAGTTACATCATCTGGTTGAAGTTGGGGACTTACTTGTTTTGTTTTTAAATGCAGATTGTATGAGAGGTTTGGAGAATCTGCCCTTCGGTCCTTAATCAGATTTTACCCATCTATCTTGCCTTCGGATGTCATGCAACTTTGTCATCATCATCCTGGTCAGTTTTTGGCCTACTTAGACGGTCTGGTGAAATCAAGGCCTGAAGATCAACGGTGAGAAGGCGAGAACATTTGCAGATTCCCCTTTGTGTTGAGGGGATATTGTTTCCCTTGTAGAAGCCATTGTAATGTTTTTACTGCCAACTGCCACGGAGCTGAGGTCCCTACCATGAAAGAGGGTGATTGTAGTCATTATCTTTCTGTCACAGTCCATTGCACACACCATAAATGTGCGCAGACTACGCTTCTCTTCCTCCCTGCTCAGGGATTCTCAGGTGACCAATAAGGTGATTTTATTCTTAGTATAAAATTAAAGCCCTGCTTCTGGTCCTCTGCTAGGGCAGATAAGCTTCTTTGTTGTCAGGGCTGGTGAGTGCATTTGTTGCCCCCTCTTTACTGATAATATCCCATCTTTTGTGGGATCTCATCTTTTTGTGGATCTCAGTTCCAGTTCTTTATCCCTTTTTTTAGATCGAGGTCTCATTTCCTATTTCCACATGGCCCTTGGTTGTTGAAACTAGCAACAGCCCCCCCCCATCACCCCTTTTTATCCTCTGATTAATTTACATGTGCCATACTAGCCTTATTTCTCTCTCTCTTTTTTTTTTTTTTTTTTTTTTGGCCCTTGGACATTTTCTTTATTATCTTGAACCCACCTGTTCATTTAAAAGGCTGTCAGATTTTCACCTGCATTTCTAGACATTTTGTAGCAGAGCATTTTCATCTACTATTTTTATCCCCTAATAACATTTTCTTCACATTCCCACATTTTATGTCTCCTTTCTCAGTGTGAAGATTGGTGATTTTGTCCCCAACTTTCTTTTAGGCCATCCTTCCTTGAGTCCCTTCTACAACCAGAGTCTTTGAGATTGGATTGGCTGCTTTTGGCCATGTCCCACGATGCTCCCCCAAGCACAAGCATGATGGATGATGAAGGAAACCCTAGGTACAAAAGTTCTCTTTCTAAGCTCTGATTTTCTTCTGGAATGGAACGACTAGTCACATACAGCATTCTGGGCTTTCGTCAGGGAGAGCTATGGAAGAGACTGACTCAAGTCATGATAGTAATGAGATTGTATTTCTTAGTGGTTCTGAACATTTTTTGAGTTATAGATCTTATAAGGATCTGATAATTCCTTTCAGAAAAATACACATCTCTGCACAATTTTGCACATGATTTCAGATTAAACTGACCATCTGAAGCTCTTTCATGGATCTATATTAAGAGTCTTTGACGATTCAGTCTATATTAGAGGGAAAAAAATTGCATGTTTTCATACTGGAAATTTCTAGACATAGCTTGATTTGGGACTAAAAAAAATAACTATTCATTGGGACGCCTGGGTGGCTCATCTGGTTAAGCAGCTGCCTTCAGCTCAGGTCATGATCCCAACGTCCTGGGATTGAGTCCCATGTCCGGCTCCTTGCTCAGCAGGGAGCCTGCTTCTCCCTCTGCCTCTGCCTGCCTCTCTGTCTGCCTGTGCTCACTCTTATCTGACAAATAAATAAATAAAATCTTTAAAAAAAAAAAACTATTCATAAAAAAATATGCATTGGTACATGTAATGTATTAGAAATGTTCCTTGTGTTTTCCTCTAGCAGAAGCTTTTTCTTTTTTTTTTTTAAGATTTTTATTTATTTATTTGACAGAGAGAGATCACAAGTAGACAGAGAGGCAGGCAGAGAGGAAGGGAAGCAGGCTCCCTGCTAAGCAAAGAGCCCAATGTAGGGCTTGATCCCAAGACCCTGGGATCATGACCTGAGCCGAAGGCAGAGGCTTTAACCCACTGAGCCACCCAGGCGCCCCTAGCAGAAGCTTTTTAAAAGCCCCTAAGTGCCTATCTTATATGCCTAGACAAAAGGTCTAGAATGACATACAGTGGCTGTCTGTGAGTGATGAATTATAGGCTTCTTTCTTTTGCTTTTGAATAATTAAAAGTGTCTAATTTTTAAAAATAGGCAATTGATTTTACTGGAGAAACAGAATTGGCATAAATTAAAATTACATATTTGAATATTATGATTAGTAACCTCAGTCAACCAGCAGACTATGCCCAAAACTTTAAAGACATCTAACCAAGCAAGCACCAAATGTTTGCAGAACCACAGCAAAATTTTAAGTACCACAGTAGATTAGTGATAAGGCCTTTGTCCTATAAAAGTGTTTAGTGCCTTCCATGTCATAGAAATATAGTTAGCTGCCTTTAGCTTTTTTACAGAGCTGATCCTATCCAGGATTTATGACGAGAAACTAAAGAGGAATTGTTACCCAAAATTCGGATGAGTGGAATACAGTGAGAGAAAAAGTATAACGAGATTTACATATAATTAGATGAATGTAGTTACAGAACAATTAGGAAATAAAACCTGTCAGTGACCGATATACATATAAAAATTTTTTAAAAAGAATAAAACTTAGGAAAAAATAAATAGGTATTTGTACAGAAAAAAAATAGCTATTTTTAATTTTTCAAAAGCCAAGTAGAAATGTTTGAAAAATACAATAGTAATGGAACAAGTAAAATTAAACTCTGTTCTTATCTATTAGATAATGAATAAACATTTTGTAGAATGTATTTCGTATTCCATTTACTGAGAGCTTTTTACTTCACAGGCCTCATTCACACTTGTCTTCGTGGGGCTACAGTCAGCTGATGCTACATCTCATTAAACTACCTGCAGATTTTACAACCAAAGAGAAAATGACTGACATCTGTAAGTCTCATGGGTAAGTGAGAATTTTTTTTAGAAGCTGAAGTTAAAGATTGGAATCATCTCAGTTAATAGCTTTGCAGTGAAGGGCTTGAATTGGTATGCTTTATCATTTGGGAATTCTCTTTACTATGGAAAAGTATCTTTTGTTTTAAGTGCTAGTAAACATCTTTTGCCTTTTAAATTTTGTGTGTATTTTTTCTTTGTGTAGAAGACACTGGCCCTTGCAAATTTCTCTTTCCCCCTGGTCCTTAGCTAGCCCCAGTTCTCAGGCACTTAGATGGTATTTAATTAAGCACCAGACTGTGTGATAAGACTTATAATTGGTGCAGGGTTCTTGAGAAGCCAGAGATCAGAATATGCCCAGTAGAAGTGCTGGTGAAGAACTTAAGGAGGAGGTAAGACTTTGGAGGTAAAAGCCCTGAAGACTGGACAAGATTTTTATTGATAAAGGAGCCCAAGACGAGGAGGGCAGGGGCATGAGAAACTGACATCGCTTTTTGTCTGTACCACATATCAGTTCTTTATTGCCTGGCAGTGTTATCTTATGGCTCCACCTGGATTATAATCTTTTGGAGATAGGGACCTGTGTCTTCCTTTTTTCCTCATAATGCCTTAATTCAGACAGTGGTAGGTACTTGATACATATTTGTTCTGTGATAATAAGGGATGAGACTAGCCAGGTGTGGTGGGTGATGAGATGATATAGGACCTTGACAGTTCATCAGAAGAATTTAGTTATCAGTAGAGACCTTTTAGACTTTGGGGTACAAAAATGGCATGATAAAAATGGAGCTTTCTGGAGATCATTTCTGGTGTCATACGTGAGAAGGGTTGGAGACAGGAGGGCCAGCTAGGAAGTTGTTGCAGTAATTCAGGTACGACTGAATTGGTGATTAGTAAGTAGGGCAGCAGAAGGAGCACATTCTGAAGGAAAATGCAGTGGGACTTAGACACAATGGGTATAGCAAATGAAGGAGGGGGAAGAATCAAGGAAAACTTCCATAGTTTGCATATTTGGGGAAGAAATCTGAAAGTTTATGAAGTATATAAGATTACACATTTCATAATTGGTGCATGGCCTAAAATGTCAGTATTTATCTCTAGCTTTTATTGTTTTTTTTTTTTTCTTTCTTAAATACTCCAGATCAGGGCTAATAGAGCTGTCTGTAATAATGGAATTATTCTACTGTGTTGTCCAATATGGTAGCTACTAGCCACTGTGGCTATTGAAAACTTAAAATATGGATTGGTCAGCTGAAGAACTGACTTTTTATTTTATTTAAATTTAAGCAGCCACATGTGGCTAGCGTCTACTATATTGGGCAGCATAGCTCCAGATAAATTCACTGTTTTGATTCCTTTCTTCAACTTTATTCTCTTTAAAGTTTCTGGCCTGGATATCTTTCTCTTTGTTTGGAGCTGGAGAGAAGAAGAGAGGCCTTCACCAATATTGTGTGCCTGAATGATATGAGCCTGATGGAAGGGAACAATGGTATGTAAATCCCAACTGGTTACTCTTGGTTATATTTTAGAAGTCACTACAGATTTTTCAGTAAGAAATTTGATGAACATTTTGATGATCCCATATGTAATTCTGTAATTCTAGCTAGCCATCAAATTTGTGGATGTTTGTTTTTGTTTTGTTTTGTTTTTTGTGGGGTTTTTTTGGTTGGTTTTCTTTTTTTCTAAAGATTTTATTTATTTGAGAGAGAGAAAGTGAGCAAGAGTGAGCAGGAGCGAGGGGAGGGGCAGAGGTAGAGGGAGAAAAGGGCTCCCTGCTCACAGGACTCAATCCCAGGACCCTGGGACTGTGACTCAAGCCGAAGGCAAACGCTTAACTGACTGAACCACCAAAGCATCCCGCAGGTTTGTTCTTTTTCATTTATTTTGTTTGTTTTTATCTATATCACTTAGTGTATCACAAAATCATAATTAGGAATAAACTATAGGCATCTTTTTTATTAATGAGTGTCTGCTTTGTGTTAGGCACTATACTAGGTCTTTTTTCATTGCTGGTTAAGTGAGATAACAAGCTGTTGGAATAGTTCCTGTTATTTCTGTTTTATAGAAGTTACAACCGAGACCTAGAGGAAGGAGAGTTAGTTTCCCCAGAGCCATACCACTGGTGGAGCAGGTGTTCAGACCCAGGTCTGATTATCTCTAAAGTTTGTGTTCAGATTCTTTTCTCAGAATCGTATTGCCTTTTCCACAGCCAAATGTTAGATCATCAGAATGAACTTAAAGTAGAGTGGCAGTCAGCTTTTCCTAAGCCTTCATAGGTATTTAGATAATTAAAAAAATTTTTTTTAATTTTCATCAGTCCAGCCTAGATACAATGGCAATCAGAAGGCCAGGCTTAGGTAATGGTATCTGAGGCCTGAGAGTCTGTCGTGAGTGTTCTGTAGTGTTGCTTTATTCGCCTCCGTGCAAAGATGCCAACCGTGTGACATCAGGGTCCTTCATTCAGCAGTGTGACCTACAGCCTGGTTCAGCCTTGTTGGTGTGGGAGAGGGAAAGTTCCATCCGGGCAGAGAAGCCAGTGACTGGCAAGTGTTAGCTTCAGTTGTCCCAACTGTCACAACGATTACTTAGATCATCTCTGTTTCAGAAATGAAGAGGAGGGCTGGGTGGTTCTGCAGGACTAGAGCTGTAGACATGGATACACTCCTGAAAAATAACCAGAACAGTTATGATAGGCGTGGTTTATATTTTTCAAGTTCTATCAGGATATTTATTATATATAAAAACTGAAAATTCAGGGGTGCCTGGGTGGCTCAGTGGGTTAAAGCCTCTGCCTTCAGCTCAGGTCATGATCCCAGGGTCCTGGGATCAAGCCCCACATCGGGCTCTCTGCTCCACAGGGAGCCTGCTTCCTCCTCTCTCTGCCTGCTTCTCTGCCTACTTGTGATTTCTGTCAAATAAATAAATAAAATATAAAAAAAAAAAAACCTGAAAATTCAGGAAGCATAAAGAAGATAAATATCACTTAAAATCCTTTCTGCCCGGGGCGCCTGGGTGGCTCAGTGGGTTAAAGCCTCTGCCTTCGGCTCATGTCATGATCCCGGGGTCCTGGGATCGAGCCCCGCATCAGGCTCTCTGCTCAGAAGGGAGCCTGCTTCCCCCCTTCTCTCTGCCTGCCTCTCTGCCTACTTGTGATCTCTGTCAAATAAATAAATAAAATCTTAAAAAAAAAAAAAATCCTTTCTGCCCAGATAAAAGGATTCTGAATATTTTGTTAAAGTAATAATAGCAGCTGTTCTTACCCTTGGTCTAATAAATGGGGGTCTTTTCTTGACACTTCTGTTTCCCTGTAACTCATAATAATCACGCTTCAAGGCATGTTGGTTTTACTGCCAGATGTAGATCTGTCTGTGTACCTCCTTTGGCTCTACCACCAGCTCTCTGGTCCTAGCTACTTGCCCAGATGGCTGCGGTAACCTCAGAATTAGTGATCTGGTTTCTGTTCTCTCCCACATTTAATCCATTTTCCCTATAGCAGCCAGAAGCATTCCTTTTTTTTTTTTTTTTAACATTTTATTTATTTATTTGACAGAGATCACAAGTAGGCAGAGAGGCAGGCAGAGAGAGAGAAAGAAGAGGAAGCAGGCTCCCTGATAAGCAGAGAGCCCGATGCAGGGCTCGATCCCAGCACCCTGGAATCACGACCTGAGCTGAAGGCAGAGGCCCCAACCCACTGAGCCACCCAGGTGCCCCCAGAAGCGTTCTTTTACAAAAATTGGATGATGTGGCTCTCCTTGAAGCCCCTTATGTAGAATTCAGAATAAAATTCAGGCCTTTGTGCACTGTAGGCCTTTCTTTGAGTTCTTGAATTCAAGTTCTGTCCTGTGACAAGTTGCCTTGCATGTTTCCTTTGTCAGAAAGGCAGACTCCTTCATCTTCTAGGCCTGATGCCCTGTGACCTCAAGCTGCCCATATGTGAGCCCCAGGCATGTGCTCTCTGAGCTTGCCAGGTCTTTCAGCTGTCTGCTTACCTGTCCCATCCTCATGGAGCCCTTCTCAGATCCTTCCCCAAATCTGTCATTCTAATGGTTTCCTGATCTTTTTTCTTTTTTCTTTTTTTTTTTTTTAAAGATTTTATTTATTTGACAGACAGAGATAACAAGTAGGCAGAGAGGCAGGCAGAGAGAAGGGGGAAGCAGGCTCCCTGCTGAGCAGAGAGCCCGATGTGGGGCTTGATCCCAGGACCCTGGGATCATGACCTGAGCCGAAGGCAGAGGCCTAACCCACTGAGCCACCCAAGTGCCCCTTTTCTTTTTTTAAAGTAAAGATTTCATTTATTTATCTGGGAGAGAGTGCACGCAGGAGAAGCAGGCTTCCCCTGAGCAGGGAGCCCAATGTGGGACTCGATCCCAGGACTCGGGGATCATGACCTGAGCCAAAGGCAGATGCTTAATGAATGAGCCACACAGGCACCGTGGTTCTCTGGTCTTTATCACACTTGGCCCAGTTTATAAGTACAGATTTATTTCTGTGTTTATATGGGTTCTGCCCCCTTTACTGGACTGTGAGCTCCACAAGAGTTAGCGCTCATCATGTCTGGCTGGTCCCGCACAGCACCTTGGGTGCCTAGCCTAGGCTATACCTGGGAAATTCCTGAGTAAGTGGGTGAATGAAGAATTTTGGAGCTAATTTTATGACTTCTCCTTATCGTACATTACTCAACAAATGTTCAGAAGCAACTTTGTGTTAGGATGGTTTTGACCATGTCCTGTACGCAGGCAGAGTGCTTAGAGCCATTAGAGCCAACATTTGTGTGTTTCTGTGTGTGTAGGTTGGATCCCAGAGACTGTGGAGGAATGGAAGCTTCTCCTACATCTCGTACAGAACAAGAGCACAAAGCCAAGCCCCCAGAAGTCACCAAATGGGAACTTCAATGATGGGCCTTCCCCCATCAACGTGGAGAATGTGGCACTCCTGTTAGCTAAGGCTATGGGCCCAGATCGGGCCTGGTCCCTCCTACAGGAATGTGGTTTAACCGTGGAGCTGTCAGAGAGGTTTACCAGAACCTGCGATATCCTAAGGATTGCTGAGAAAAGGCAGAGGTAATAACTTGTCACGCCTTGTCACGCCCTTTCCACAGGTACTTGGGGAATGTGGAAGCTCACAGATTTTCAGAAGGGGGTGGGGCTCTAGAGATGACTCAGCCCAGCCTTTCCCTAGTAGCTGAGGGGGCTGAGACTTCTCTGCTGCTGAAGGACGAGCCTAAGGTAATGCTGTGTTTCACAGTCATGACCGAGACCCTTACGGACCAATGTGAACACCCAGAGCTGACGTGTACTAGTTTGCAAAGACAGCACCAAATGTCACATTGTCTCAGGGCTTTTTTTGTTTTTGTTTTCATCGTGGTAAAATACAGATAACGTAAAATTTACCATCTTAACCATTTTTAAAGTGTCTGATTCAGTAGTGTTAAGTATATCCATATCATCTTGCAAAACTTAAACTTTACCTATTAAGCAACTCCTCATAACGGCCTCTGTGTGGCTTCTGGCAACCACCAGTCTGCTTTTGTCTCTGTAATTTTGACTTATCCAAGGGAGGTATTCCCCAAGACCCCCAGTGGATGATACCTAAAACCATGGATATATTGAACCTCTATATGTACTGGGTTGTTTCCTATATAGGCATACCTGTGATAAAGTTTAATTTATAAGTTAGTGAGAGATTAATAATAACTGATAAAATAGAACAGTTATAACAGCATACCGGAATAAAGGCTATATGAATGTGGTCTTTCTCTCTCTGTCTCTCTCTCCCCCTCTCCATTTCTTGCTCTTTCTCTTTGTCTCCCAAAAGATCTCATTGTATCATACTCACCTCTCTTCCTGTGATAATGGGAGTTGATAAAATGCCCACGTGATGAGATGGACTGAGGGGAGTGACTTAGGCATTGTGATGTAGTGTTCAGCTACTCTTGACCTTCTGATGGGATGTCAGAAAGAGGATTGTTTGCTTCTGGACCATGGTTGACTGTGGGTATCTGAAACCACAGAAAACAAAACTGTGGGTAAGGGAGGAGGACTACTGTATTATAAGTATCTTATATCAGTGAATTCATGTGGTGCTTTCCTTTTTAATGACTGGCTTATTTCACTTACCATAGTGTTTTCAAGGTTCGTTCATATTAGAGCATGTGCCAGGATTTCCTTCCTTTTTAGGGTTGAATAGCAGTCCATTGTGTGGACGTACCACATTTTGTGGATCCATTCAACGTGGGATGCTTCCCCTTATGTCTCTTATGAGTAAAGCTGCTGTGAACACAGACGTACAAATGTCTCTTTGAGACCCTGCTTCCAATTCTTTTGGGTGTGTACCCAAAAGTGGAATTGCTAGATTATATGGAATTCTATTTTTAATTTTTTGAGGAACTGTCATACTGTTTTCCATAGGGGTTACCATTTTACATCCCCACCAGTAGTGCAGAAGGGTTCCATTTTCTCCGTATTCTCAGTTAACACTAGTTACCTTCTTTTTGACAGTACCCATCCTAATGGGGGTGAGGTGAGAGGATACTGTGGCTTTTATTTGCATTTCCCTAATGATTAATGGTGCTGTGCATCTTTTCATACACTTGTTGGCTGTTTGTATATTATCTTTGGAGACCTCTGTTCATGTCCTTTTTCCTATTTTTTAATCGTATTGTTTTTCTTTTTTGAATTTTTTGTATATTCTGAATATTAACCCTTTACCAGATACATGATGTACAGATATTTTCTCCTATAGGACAGAATGCCTTTTCACTCTGTTGATCTTGTCTTTTGATGCACAGATCAGTCAACTTTTTGAATCCTTTAATTTTCTGTGTGTTTTAAAAAGTGTCTTGTAAAGAAAGGACAACAAAAACTAAATGTGCTTGTTTCTTTTCTTTGGGATTTCAGAGCCTTGATACAAAGCATGCTTGAAAAATGTGATCGGTTTCTCTGGTCTCAGCAGGCCTAGTGGAAGAAGATTGAGCAAATGTCACAACGTTTTGAGAAAAACTGAATCATGCTCCCAAACATCCTGAGTGCATTTGCTGTTGAAGGAAATGTACCACCTGAAAACCCTGCCACCTTCCAGGGTGTACTTTTGTCAGTGTCCCTCACTTCTACGTTTGTGGCTCCATCTGTGTCCTCAGTGTTTCTCACCCAGGATTGAACTTTGAAAGGAATCAGTCTTTGTTTGGTGAAATGAAGTGCCCTGGAATCAGAATATGAAAGTTCACAGCCATGCCGGCCTTATTCTGAACGACAGTATTACCTTCTCCTTGCTGGTGGATTAGGATAATTAGTTTCCTGTTGTGACTGTCATGGAGGGAGCAGAAGTTTCTCCTCCCGGTTCCATGAAGACGGATAAAGTAACTGGCAGGAGTTGAATTCTTTTTACATTTTAGCTGGAATAGTTGAGAAATTACTGAAATAAGACCTGGCAGAATGGAATTAGCACATCAAAGAAGTGAAACATTGAGCATTCAAGTTAGATATTTACATTAAATGACCCCATATTTAAATTGAACTAATTTAAAATATATTTTTCCTAGTATTTGATGTTTTCTAATCTGAACCTATATACAAATGACTAATTTATTACTGGAAATGTTTTATCTCTAATCTTTACTAAACGGTGGCCCAAAGGATCATGCACTTTTAAAGATTATTTTTTAAAAGCCATAATAAAGGAAAGCAAAGTACTAACAAAGACGGTAGTAGGTGCTTGTGTCATTTAAGCCATGTACTAGAATGCCTTCCTTAGGCTCCTGTACCTTTGTAGCACATTAACGTTAATAATAAATGTAAAATCTGTTTTTATTTGAATAGATACAAGGTTTATTGTGAGCAATTTGCTGGAAGGTGTGGGTAACCTCAATGTGGAGTAAGAAAAGTTGGATATGTTGAATGATTCAGTCATAACACTGAGAGCTACAGACAGAAATGGCTGTCAGACTTCCATCTGATATTCGGATACTATGTAACCAGATGGGTTGAAGAGATTGTCAGGGACAGGAGGCTTACAGAGTTTCATAGAGTTTTGGGAAGCATAAAAAACCTAACGATTCTTCTCAACAGTGGGGGTAGGGTGGGTGGGTGGGTGGGTGTGTTTGTGTGTGGTTTCCTCTTACCAAGCAATTCTCTGACACCAGTTGGGTGGCTACAGTTCAACCCATTTCTGACACTACTGACCCAGAGGTAGCATCAGATCCCACAGGTAAAGGGCTCAGTCCTAAGAGTGCCCTCCATTTTATTTTTTTAAATTTAAATTCAGTTAATTAACATATAATGTGTTATTCAGAGGTAGAGATCAGTGACTCATCAGTCTTATGAACACCCAATACTCATTACATCACGTGCCCCCCTTAATGTCCATCACCCAGTCACCCCATCCCCCCACCTCCCCACCCCCGCCCTCCGCTTTGCACACTAATTGCATGTCCAGGTTGTTACCTGTACTTCTGACCAACTGGCTATAAATCAGAGGTCCTCATGATCCCTTCCTTGGGTTTGATGATTTGATTAAATTGCTAGAGCAGCTCCCAGAACTCAGAGAAACAGTTTGTTTACTAGATTGCCAGTTTATTATATAAGGACAGCTCAGGAACAGCCAGATAGAATAGATGCAGAGGGCAAAATTTGGGGAAAAGTGTGAGGAGCTTCCGTGCCTGCTCCAAGCTCCACCTTCTCTAAATATGACATGGTCACCAGTCCGGAAATTCTCTGAATCAAGTTCTTGGGGTTTTTTATGCCTTCGTTACAAGGGCGTGGTTGATTAAATCACTGGTCACTGACCATCGAACTTAATGTCCAGTCCCTCTCTCCCTCCTGAGGTCGGGGTGTGGTGGTGGTTTGGAGGGTGGGACTAAAGCTTCCAGTTCTCTAAATCACGTGGTTGGTTCTACTGGCAACCAGCCTCCATCCTTAGGAGCAGTCCAAATGTCACCTCATTAGTACTACAAGACACCTCTGTGGCGCTCATCTCTTAGGAAATTCCAAGGGTTTTTAGGAGCGGTATGCCAGAAATGGGAGGAAGGCCTAGTACATATTTCTGTCAGTCACAATATCTTACCTTCCCACTAGAATCAGCTGGGTTTTGTCCGTATCGGATTATGTCAAATGTTTGTCTGTACTGAGGTAAAGGGCAAGATGCCTCCCTTCACTGGCCTTCAGCTTCTGTCTGTCTGTCCAAAAGAGGACCCAGAAGAAATCTCAGAAGGAAATGGCTTGAACTGGCCCGATGGTGCAATCATTTCTGACAGATTGCTCTAAGGGATCATACAGCAGTCCTCATTTGCCAAGAGGGTACAGAGAAATTTCTGGCATTAAAAAAATAATAAATAATAAATAATTTTTAAAAAAATCACATCCTCTGAATTTATTTTCCAAAGTAAACCAAGCAACAGCAAAAAAGCCCCTTCAGTTAAGCAATAAAGTTTCAACAGTCAAGCGGATATTAGGCAGTATTTCCCAATACAACTTGTATCTTTCAGTGGCCTAAAAATTCTAGAGAGTGATGCAGGGTGGCCTCACTTTCAACAGGGCTACAGGGTAGCGTAGTGGATAAGCGCTTGGGTGCGGAGGCGGGCTGTCTAGCTTCGAATGTTGTTCTGCCTCCTCCTAAATGACCTTGGAGAAGTTACTTTGTTTCTCTCAGTTTTCTCATATATACGATGGGGACAGTAGTAGCACTCAGGATGGTTTGAGAAGTGACGGAGGTCATGAATGTGATGAAAGTGAAGCATGGAGCAGGTGCCCGGTGCAGAGAGTGCAGGGAGAGCCATCTCTGGGTGACACATGAGACTGAAGTTCGGGGCAGTAGAGCTTGTGACAGTGTGCGGGGAACACGGGTTAGCTGTGGTGCAAAAGGGCTGGAATATCCTTGTGCCCAGTAGTGATCAGACACGAGTAAGCTGGTTTGTATGACTCCGAGAGAATGGGAGGACCAAAGTTGAAGTTAAGAATGTCCTTGCATGTGTTACATTTGTCCCTGTCCTGCCCAAGGCTTGGAACCTTGTGGCCGTCCTTGCCTCTCCCCCTTCTCAACTCTCACGCACCATCCCTAGGGAAATGCTCTCCATTCTGTGTTGGTTGTGTTTTTCCACTGGTCATTTTTTTCCCCCACTTGCTGTTGCCGCTGGTCCACGTTCTCATTCCTTCTTGCCTGCCTGGACAGTCGGAGCAGTTTTAATGACCTTCCTTTCTTCACTTCCAAACTCTACCTTCCCTTCCGCTACCACTCAGTGTCAGCTCCTTAAAATAGAAGCACCTAGGTATCCCCCAAGTCAGGTGACTCACAAACTTGCTACACATTGGAGTCACCGCAGGAGCTAGTGAAAAATACTGATGTCGGGGATCCTGCCCCAGGCCTGGGATCTGCAGATCAAGGGTCTGATTTAATCCTCCTACTCCTACATTGTTCCTAGATTTAGCTGAAGAGTGATCTTGAATTCTAGAGAAAGCCCTGTCTTGGTCTCATGGGAGGTTAATGAGAGATCCACTGCCAGATTTCTTGTCCTCTTGAGGCACAGCTTTAATCGGGCCTCTTCCCCGTCTGTAACTTTTGGTGGCTCCCCTCTGCTTTCCGAATAAAGCCTGAATCCTTGAGCTTGTTGTTGAGGCCCGTTGGTGACTTGTTTCCAAGTTCAGTTTCTCGGTTCCAGAGTTTATCTCTCATCCTGGGTTCTCTGCTTCTGGACACACTCCACATGTGAACCTCTGGTTGGGCCCCTGCTTAATTAACCTCTGAATGGCAAGTGTGGGTTATCTTACATTGTGATAAAATACGCATAACACAGACTTCATCATCTTAACCATTCTGTGGCTGAACAAGGGGCTGACATCTCTCCTAGTGCCCGGAAACAGAAACTTTAGAGTGGGGTCAGAGCTTTTCCTACCCCTTCGTTTAGAAGACTCTGCATACCACTAAACTTCTGAACAACACTGCGGAGTTGCGACACAGAGCTGCTGTGTGGTGTCTGGAGTTTCCAGGCAGCCCTGGCCTTCTGGATCAAATACAGATCACAGAAGCAGCCTGGAAAAAAATCCTTCATTGTAATTCTTTCCAGAGGGCTCAGAAAAATACTGACTGGCACCACTGTGGCCTAAATACAGAGAATGTTTTCCCAGATTGTGGTTTTCCCATCTTGCCTAAGCAATACATTTTTCTAGATGGGCAACTCTGAATCATAGTGAATATTCAAATTGATGTTTCCCTCTAGTGATGTGGGCAATATTTATACCTGTTATCAGTAGGTAAAGCCTGGGTTTAGTGACTTAGTGTCAACGTTTTGGGGTTTTTTTTTAAGTATTTTTTTTTTTTAGATTTTATTTGTCAGAGAGAGCGAGAGAAGAGAGTGAGAGAGCACGTGCGCACATGCAGGGGGAGCACCAGAGGGAGAGGGAGAAGCAGGCTCCCAGCTGAGCAAGGAGCCCAATACAGGACTCGATCCCAGGACGTGGATCATGACCTGAGCCAGAGGCAATGTGCTGACCTGACTGAGCCACCCAGGTGTCCCCACCATCTTGGAATTTTAAATGATTTCTGAATAAGGTTCTCCACATTCTTCTTTTGCTTTGGGAACCCCATATTAAGTAACTGGCTCTGGCTGCCACAGTAGATCTAAGGTGGAGTCTGAGATTTTACGTTTCCAGCAGATTCCCAGGCCATGCTTCCTTGGATCGCCCTTTGGGTAGCAAGGCTCGGGCTAAAATCTGGTAAAGCAGCAATTTGGAAGGAGCCAAGGCCCCGGCAGGTGGATTACTTGCCACATTGAGCGGAACATAAATCTTTGCATTCCTTAAGCTTCTCAATCTCTGTTACAGCAAGTTAGCTTTGGTCTAATTGAAGGAAGGGAAGTAGAGCCAGTCTCACAGCCTGTTCTGTTCTCAGTTTATTTTGGCTTAAATAATTATGGAGAAAGAGCCTTCTGTGAAGTGTGCCTGGAAACTGGCCTCTGTCCATGTCAGACTCAAGCTCAGGTTCTCTGGTCCCCCTCCTCCAGTGCTGGTGGGTGCCAACTGGAATGGCCCTTATGACCTGGGGGACTGGAGAGAAGATGGAGCCAAGGCCGTGCCACTCAGGCTGACCAGAGTTCAGTCTTAATATTTGGAGGCAGGCCCTAGCTAACAAAAACTTGCTTCTTATTGCCCTTGAAACTTACCCTCCACTGGGGACTCCTATATTGTGAGTGGCTCATATATTCCTCGGATCCTCTAACTGAAACGGTCATCACATCACCCTGATTCTACCCCAACTTCTAAAAAACAACTTCTGTTGTAAGAAAACAAAAGCAAGTTATCTTAAGCAAAATACTGCAAGGTGTGCAGCAGATCCAGTCTTGTTACTAAGAATGTCACCAACCCCTGTAGCATTCCCAGTCTCTCAAAGAGCACTGTGCTCCAGATCCTGTCCCCCTGGGGTGGCCTCTGTCTGTGTGGCATCGCTAGGTTCATGGCTCCCCATTTCACAAGTTCTTTAGTTTACATTTCTCTGCCCTTCCTGCTTCCCTCCCCCTCCCCTTGGCTAACCAGTGTGCCTTTTCCTCTTCTCTCTCTCATCTTCAACCCTAAGATCCCATCAGTGCCTACATTCAGGAGTGAATTTACTCTCCATGCCTTGGAGATCCCTGTGCTTTTCCATGAGCTTTAGGAAAGCACAAGGTTGTGGTGTATCAGGTCTGGCTTATGCGCTACCTCAGATCCTCTGGCCCCCTCGTCTTCCTGCAGCCCCTTCTCTGACGACTCAATATGGGCTTGGGTCCCTTTCCTGCAGGAGCAGCTGGGTAGCACCTTGCTTTGGGTCTGCTCCATAGGGCTTCTGTTTCCCAAACTAGGGAAACCCTCGGGTACTCACATGTGCACAACCACGAAATGCAGGAAGGCTAATATTCTAGGGTTCACATTTGACCAGTAGAGATGGAAACCAGTTGATAGGTGCTTTTCTTTTTTGAATCCTGGTAGATAGCACTCAGGCATCTGGTACTGCATCTTCAGGATGTTCCAGTGGGATTGAGCTCCAGCTCTAAGGCTCCTACTTGTGGCCTGCCCTATAATACATCCTTCTCTTGGCCATGCTCCTCCCCTAGTCTACACCCCTCTCTCTCACGTCTGCTCCATGGGGTTGTTTCCCAGTAAAGTACCTGAGAACCTAGGGGAGGCGGTGGGAGTGAGGAAGGCAGGAGGTGGGAAGATTCTTCTATTTGAGGCTTTATCACTTAGACTTAATCTGCTATTCAAATCAGGGGTCCATTAGGTAAGAAAAAGTAGATAGATTGTTTCTCCCCTGACATGACCCACTTTCTATCCTTCCTCCTACCCTGATGCCCTCAGTTCCCCCAGAACTAAGCCCCTGACCTACCTCCCTACCTGCAGATGCAGCTCAGCTCATAGCTTGCTATAGAAAGTACTGGAGGCTCCTCCCTGTCTAACCTCCAGGCAGCCATCCACCTATAACCTGGGGGACAGGGGAGCATGGCACGTCCATATTTATCCAATAGTGAGATCCAGAGGGTCCAGGGCCTGTTCAGATGGTGGCCCAAATGCCAAGCAGGGTCCAAGCTGTTCTATTAACTGTAAGTCCCTATCACAGAACTGGGGAGTCTTATTATTATTTATTAATACTGTCCAAGGAAGTAGTGGTGTAGGTTAAGGGAGGAGCCTCAAGCCAGACTTCCTGTGTTCAAATCCTGGCTTTACCACGCATTAGCTCTGTGATCTTGAGCAGGTTACTCAGTCTCTTTGCCCCTTAGTGTCCTCATCTGAAAAATAATCTGCCCCATAGAGCTGTGGCCAACTGGGACTAGAATGAACTCAGTAAATATTAGCCATTATGACTAGTATTATTATTAAAATACTCTCCTGGCTAATCCCAGTAATCCTGGTTTTTATTTTTTAACCAAAACATAGTTAATATTTCACACTAAACATAGCTTTTCTTTTTTCATATGGAGATGGTAATAATATTTTTTACAAAATTCCCTATGCATAAGATAAACAACAGATTCTTTTGTTGTCTTATCAAGATAATACTACACAGAATTTTTTAAAAACTCCCCTGGGTAAAATGGGTATTACCTGAAATGACTGCATAGTATTCCATTTTATGGTCATATTAAATCATTCATATTATTTGATGAATGTTCTCTCCTTCCCCCACCCCCCCGCACCAGGCCCTAGTCTGTTATTTACATTTTTTTCCTCATACAGTTTTTTAGTTGAGATGTAATTCACATACCATAAAATTCACCCTCTCTGAGTGTTCAGTTCAGAAGTTTGTAGTATACTCACAATATTGTGCATTCTTCACCTCTGTGTAATTCCAGAATATTTCCATCATGCCAAAAGGAAACTTCATACTCTAGCAGTCACTCCCTACTCCCCCTCCTTCCAGGCCATAGCAACCACTAATCTTTCTTCTCTGGATTTGTCGTTTCTAGAAATTTCATACAAATAAAATCATATATAACCTTTTATGTCTGGCTTGTGTTATTTAGCCTAATGTTTTCAAGGTTCATTCACGTAGCATGTATTAGTACTTTATTCCTATTATGGGTGAATACCATGCCATTGTATGAATATACCACATTTTGTTTAAACACTCATTAATTGATAAATACTTGAGTTGTGTCTATTTCTTGGGTATTTTGAATAATGCTGCTACTTTGGTCATAGAAGGGACAATGCTTTTCCTTAATGAAATAGACACAATGAGTATAGATTGGTCTTCCTTGCATCCAGTGCTTTTTCCAAAGTCTGTGGACTTACTGAATGCCTTATGCACTACCATGGTATTTGTTTTATACAGTATTACTCTGGTTAAAGAACCCGTCTGCAACAAATAAAACGTGGCAGTGGGACTGTGCTCCTGGAATTCACTGGTTTAACCATGTTCCTATTATCCTGAAGTAGCCGGCTGGGTAGAGTGGTGGGATAATGTTTTGAAAACTCAGCCACAGTTCTAGCTAAAGAGCAACACCTTGAGGGGTGAGGCAATGCCCCCCACCGCCGCCCTTATGGTATGTGCTTTAAATCAGTTTCCAATATATGGTACTGTTTCTCCCATAGCCACAATTCATGAGTCCAGGAATGAAGGCAAGGAAGTATCATGTTAGTGGCTTCTCTCACTATTACCCCTACTGATCCACTAGCAAAATTCTTTGTTTTCTGTCCTTGTGACTTGAAGTTCTGGTGGTCTAAAAGACTAGATCCAAAGAGAGGAACCACCCAAGGGAGAGAATATTCCACTTGTAGACAAGAGCTTGAGCCCACACCTGTGGAGTTCCAGCCTGCTCGTGATCCGCCCTGCTTGGTTGCACGGAAAACAGGTCTTCGCTGTAGACTTTGGGCCTCCTTAGCCAGCCCCTGCCATTGCATAAGCCAATTCCTTGTGAGAGATCTAAATCTAGACCTATCTCTATGATCCTGTTCCTCTAAAACAACTTATAGTACCAAATTCTGAATCAGAGTTTGACCAGAGAAGTGGAACCAATAGGCCATAGATGTATATACTAATGGCCTTATTACAAGGAGCTGGCTTGCACAGTTGTAGGGGCTGGCCAAGCAATCAGGAGAGGCAGGCAGGATGGCATGATCCAAGGGAAAGGAGAGCAATTGTAGGCCCAGTGCCTATTTGCAGAGCAGATCAAGGAAGAGTTAAGCCTTTTTCTAAAGGCCTTCCGACTGATGAAGTGAGTTCCACCTAGGATAATCACCCATTTGATTAAAGATAATTTATTAAGGACTTCAACCATGTGTACAAAATACAGCAGCATGTAAATTAGTGTTTGAATAACCGAAGGAAGACGTGTGAATACAGCAAAGTGGCTCCGGCTCCCCTTCATCCTTTAACCCTGGGCAGGGAGTATCTCCTATGCGCCATCCAGTTGGCCTCACGGAGAAGTGTGAGGGGGATCGTTCAGCCCAGCCAAGTGGACACATTCAAAAGCCATGACTGGGAGTCACAGTTCTCATTTTTAATGAGAAAGCTTGCAAAGCATTGCTAGAGGAAAGGACTTTTTCTATGATAAAGTGAGATTATGTCAGTTTAGATGGAACTTCAGTGAAGATTTTGGTATAGATTTGGATACTGATCTTTAACATGACCACATTCTGCAGACCAAAACCCGTATCAAATACCAAATACCCTCCACACATCCCAAACACTGCTCCCAGGCCTGCCATCGTGTGCAGAATACTTTTCTTCCTGCTTCATTCATTCACTCAGTAAGTGTTTATTGAGCATCTACCATGTGCCAGGAGCTCTGGTAGGTACTCTGGGTAACGAGGAGGACATACAACAAGATAGACATGCTTTTTTTTTTTTTTTAATGGAGTCTTTTTTTAAAGATTTTTATTCACTTATTTGACAGAGAAAGATCACAAGAAGACAGAGCAGCAGACACAGAGCAGGGGAAGCAGGCTCCTTGCTGAGCAGAGAGCCCAATGCAGGGCTCGATCCCAGGACCCTGAGATCATGACCTGAGCTGAAGGCAGAGGCTTTAACCCACTGAGCCACCAGGCGCTCCGATACACATGCTTTTTGCCCTTTGTGATGGGTCCTGGGGACAATAATGTACAATAATAGCAGCTACAACTGCATTCCCTCGGGTTCCTCACCCCCCCGCAAATGTTCTGCATCTCCTCACTGCCCTCTGTTTACCTTCCTCCCTTTCTCAGGAGTACCTCCTTGCTTCTTTTCAGGTTAACCCATCATCAGTGAGCTTGACCTCATCCCCTCCTTCTGACTAATCAGTTAAAAAGTAAATTATTTCGGGACGCCTGGGTGGCTCAGTTGGTTAAGCAGCTGCCTTCGGCTCAGGTCATGATCCCAGCGTCTTGGAATCGAGTCCCACATCGGGCTCCTTGCTCATCAGGGAGCCTGCTTCTCCCTCTGCCTCTGCCTGCCATTCTGTCTGCCTGTGCTTGCTCTCTCCCTCTCTCTCTGACAAATAATTAAATAAAATCTTTAAAAAAAAAAAGTAAATTATTTCAACCATTCGTTCATTCATTCAGTGTTGAGGTTCTGTTATGCCCCAGATACTTTGCTTAGTGCCAGATACTTAAAGCTAAATAAGACAGAAATTGTTATAACCTAGTAAGGAAGCTGGACCAAGAAAGCCATCAAAACAAAAAACGGTAACAGAAGAACGTAAAGCAAGAAATGAAAAAAACCACTACACATTAATAATAGGAAAGAGAGAATAGCTACAGTAGGTGACTCAGAGCAGTCAGAGAAGGACTCTCTGAAGGGAGAGTTCCCGTGAGAGACACAGGCTAAGAAGGGAGCAGCCATGGGAAGAGCAGATGGATCGAGTGTACGAGGCGCCATGGCAAATTAGAGCTTGACCTTTTGGTGGAACTGAGGGAAGACCATGGGCCAGGAGGGTGTGACAAAGGAGCGCGCGAAACCATGAAGGCAGTTGAGGGCATCTTTTAAGAAGGCGGGAGAAGGCAGGTGGTGCCGAACACCCAGGCAGCCACTCCAGCCTGTGGTCCTGGCTCTGCACCCATGCTCTGTGCAACCCCGGACACCGTCCTAATTATGTACCTCCCCACTGGGGTTTCTCCAGCTAACCGCAAAGACTCCGTGTGGCTTACATCAAACAAGGCACGTACAGTATAGAGGATGGTTTGGCATCTGCAAACAAAGAAAATGGCAGCTACTCTGTGTAATTAGTATTCACCAGCCTCCCCCACCCCAGCAGAGCTGGGGTTGCCTCCCGTGTGCTTCCACTGAGGCTCTTTATTAAAGCGTGTTGTAAGTGTCTATGTACACACCTGGCTTCCTTTCTAGAACATCGGACCTTGTCAGAAGAAAAGTCATGTAGAAAATAGGATGGAGGGCGCTTGGGTGGCTCAGTGGGTTAAAGCCGCTGCCTTTGGCTCAGGTCATGATCTCAGGGTCCGGGGATCGAGCCCCAGATTGGGCTCTCTGCTCAGCAGGGAGCCTGCTTCCCCCTCTCTCTGCCTGCCTCTCTGCCTGCTTGTGATTGCTCTCTCTGTCTCTCTCTCTCTCTCTGTTAAATAAATAAATAAAATATTTTTAAAAAAAGAAAATAGGATGGAAGTGTATTATGAACTGTAAACTACTGTTCGGTTGGGAGTTACGTTAAAGAGGCTTGGAATCTATCTGGGGGAGCTGACACATGAAAGGAACGGAGGGCATGAGGTAAAGACGAGCCCGCAGGTATGAATGAAGCTCTGTGAGAGCCCATATGCTGCCCGGGCTACTGGGAAGGTTCTTCAAGGAAGTAGAATTTTTATTGGGATCTGAGTTCAAGAACAGTAGGAATAAAGATGAGAGAAACTAATGTGAGAGGCATTCCTCAGGTAGGACCAAGAGGGGCACCTGGGTGGCTCAGTTGGTTAAGCATCTGCCTTTGGCTTGGGTCATGGTCCCGGAGGCCAGGAAGGAGCCCCAGGCCAGGATCCCTACTCCGCAGGGAGTCTGCTTCTCCCTCTCCCTCTGCCATTCCCCCTGCTCTTTCTCTGTCTCTTAAGTAAAAAAAAAAAATCTTTAGAAACAATGTCATCAGAGACAGGGGCTGCTGTTGGGGAGGCCAAGACATCACTTGCCAGAACCCCTGGGATTAGGCTTCCCAAAAGCCTGATGGAGAGAGGATGCTGAGGGACAAGGTGCAGAGGCAGAGCAGTGGACAGGACACAGGTGACTGGGCAATGAAGAGAAGGGGACACATAGAGGTCTGGGAATAGCAACAAAACACCTGGAGAGGCCTCAGCACGGTAAGAGTAAGAGGCAAAGAGAGGTGAGAGAGGTCTTGTCCTCCATGCTGTGGGTATCAAAGGAACGAGCCCATGCAAACCCCCTCCCACCCCCCAGATTAGAGACCCTGTTATTTGTCAGCCGGTCAGGAGACAGAAACTGAGCAGTGATATGAAGAAGGAGGGTTTAACATAAAGAATTATTATATAGTTGCAGAAGATTGGCTATTAAGGGATAAAAAATAAAGGATGAATTCAGGACAGACCCTCCTCACAAGGCTGACTTTAAGGTCTTGTTAGAAAGTGTGTGGCCTTGGTACTTTGCTTGGCAGCAAAAGTTTGCTGGGTGCCACAAGTCAAAGTTGATGAACAAGAAAGTCTCTAGATGAGGTGACAACAAAACTTGCCAGATGTTGATGATGTCACTGTGCCACCATTTCCTGGCATGTTTTGTTCCTGGGACCTTTTGTGTGAAATAAGGTGGAGAAAAACTGCTCTGGACATGTTTCTTAGAAGGCAGGGACAGAAACTGGTTTTCACTGGATTTGAAGGCCCAGCTAAGAACCAACAGAGGATCAAAGTGACAGTGGCCAGATCAGGATGCCACCATCCCGTCCTCCCAAGGCTGAGTCCCCTGACCCCAGGGACAGAGAACACTAAGGCACAAGACAAAAGGAACTAAACACTGAGGACAGAGAAAGTGACAGGACACCACGGACAGCAGTGAGGGGTCTGGACGTGGAAGGACCTGGAAATAGCACAAGTGCAACTAGAGGGGCCTGGACAGGGGAGCAGGTCTGATCCAGGAGGAAGGGTGTGGGGTGTCTGTCCTGTGTCATGCTCAGGTGTCCCCACTACACCAAACCCAGGCTCTGCCTGCTCGGGGTGGGGGTGTCCATCCTTCACTCCTGGGGAGCAAACAAGCAGTCCTTATACCCAAGAGTAACACACACTTTTCAAGTCAGTCTCATTAAGCATTTATTAGACACATATTAAGTGCCCTCCCCCAGCCTCTGGGGACAGAGAACTCAATGACTGGGTGTTCCTGCCCTCAGGGTCCTCACAGCCCATCTCCCCAGGGCAGAGCCAAGGGAAAGCTCAGTACTTGTCAGGCAGGCCAGGGGGTCGGAAGTGGTTGGGGTCTTTGCCACTCCGGCCCCATTCGTTGGCAGCCTGGTCAGCCTTTGAGTCCTCCACTCCGTGGCCGCTGTCTCCATACTTGAAAAGGTCTGTGACTCTCTGAGAATGCTCTCTGGCGTCACTGGAATGGAGGAAGGCAGGTAGAGATTCATTAGGGGCTGCTGAGCAACAGGCCCCCACTCCCACCAATCCCTTCTCTTTCTGAGGGATGGCTGAGAGGAGCCCAGGCCAGAGGGGCTGAAACACCGACCCTGCTCCACGCACACCCCAGGTCAGCCCAGGCTGGTCCCCTTGCCCACAGCAGGAGGGTGGGAGTCCCCCATTCCCACTGGTCTTGCTCTGGCTCTGCCAGCCACTCAGACCCCACACTGGGCACAGAGGGGACGGTGGCAAGAGGACCAGGAGCCCCTGTCTCTACAGGAAGCTTCTCTAGGATTGGCCCCTCCTGGCTCTCTAAGGCCACCATGCTCAGCCAGGCCATCCCTGCATCCCCGGGGCCCTTGTTACCTGATGACTCTAGCGGCCCAGGTGCCCCCAGGACCCCTTTGTGCAGCATCATAGTTCCCGCGGGCATGGAAGTATTTGTCCGAATTTTTGTAATTGGCTTCTCTCATGTCACAGTAGGCTCTGTACATGTCCCAAGCCCCTGCAAGAGAAGGACAAGTCAACAGGGATATCAGGTGGACAGAGAGCCAGTGGCAAACCACAGGGAAGAATCAAGGAACGGCCAATCTCCCACCGACTCGAGATTTCTGCTCCAAGTCTCCCCTCCTTCCCCTTCATGTGGGAAAGATGCCTGCCTCACCAAGATGTCCTGAAGTCAGAGTCGGAGAGCACCTGTCCCAGCTTGAGCAGAAGTGTCCCCGTTGGCCCAGAAGCCTCCCAGTTCGCACTGACGGGGTCATGGAAAACCCTCAGCCCCGGGCTGACCAGCATAGCTGGTCACTGCCCATTGCGTGAAGGTGCTGAGTTCCTAGTGCAGGCTTGATAGATGGTTGTTAGTCTCCCCTCCCCTTTCTTTTTTTGCTCCCGTTAAGGGCCAGGAAAGGGGAGGAAACAGATCTCCCAGGGACAGCATCACTGACAAGAGGAAGCATCAGGGAGAGCCACGCTGGAGGTGTCTGTAAATTAGTCAATCAGGAAATGGCAGGAAGGGTGGAAGGGAGGGAGGGAGGAAGAATGGGAGGAAGGGCTGGCTGAAGGGAGGGAGGGAAAGGAGAAGAAGGAGGGACAGCTTTAATCAGACACTGTGCCTTTTGTCTGCAGGAAATTCTGTGCCATTTCAAGACTCATTTTGTGTCTTCTAGTCGAACTGACACTTCAGCTGGGAATGATGATGGCTCCTTCTCTAGTAGGAGTGGACACAAACCCTGTGCCTTTCGATCTGTTTCATGAAGAGCTCCCCCAAAACCGGGCACATTCTACCACAGAGGGCAACACACCTAACGCAGTAGCTGAACCCTTGCAAGTGCTCAGGGCAAATCCAAGTGGCCCGTGGATGCCACCCCCGTCCTGTGACCTTACCTTGAGCAGCCTCACTGATGAATGAATACCATTGGCTGCTGACCCCCAGGACCAAGGAGCAGAAGATGAGGCCCGTAAAAAGCTTCATGGTGCTGAAATGAAGGAAGGAGAGGGTCAGGGGGCAAGGACAGGACCCGCACCCCCTCGGGGATTTGCAGGTCACATGAAGCCTGGTGCCCGTTCCATTTGTTCTCAGTAGACTCTCCGGGTCCACGCAGGAAACACTGCAGTAGGTTCTCACTCAGAACCACAGTCCCCAGGGCTGAACCCTTCAGCCTGACCCTAGGCTGGCTAAGAGGTCCCCAGGGTGGCACTGATGGGGCAACAGGGCAGCTGGGACCAACTTGTCCCAGCCTAGAGCAGCCTGTCATCAACCAAAAAACCTTATCATCCACAGGGTCTACTGGGTGCCACTCTGCGAGCACAGACCTCATACGGGACAAATACAAAGCAGAATTATTATTTTTCAAGGGATCTACATCCTGATGGGAAAGAGAAAAGAGACTCTGTTCTACATCCAGTCCCTCTTTGGAGTAGCCCCTCACCTGAGTTCTGGTGGAGCAGAGCTGCTGGTCCCTGCCTGCTGGGGAGAGGTGGCTGGTATTTATACTGAGCCCTCCCTGCTGGGCACACGGGAAGAGAAGAAAAACCAGACTTGGTGCCCGGAAAAGTCTCCCCAGGTCATGGCCCCTAGAGACCTGCAAAGGAGAACTTACGGGACACCGGTGGTTTTCTTCATCCACAGGTCAATTCCCGGTTGTGCAATCCTGAGGACACAGGTTGGCTGGTTGTGCTGGCGGCCGGGGCTCCGGAGGAGGGTCCCGCTGTCAGAGCTGGAGGGGCTGTGGAGAGGAGTGGTGTGGAGCCTGAGGGGGTGGCCCACTGACCCCTGGAAGGTGTGTGGTTAGGTAGAGGAGAGCTCCTCTAGCCAGGACCTTGCTTCCCTGCTCACTTCCTCAGGCTGGTCCCTGCCGGGCCAGATGGCAGATGTGCTAGAAATGAGAAATGACACGCTTTGTGTTCCTGCCTAAAGCTCTTGGACTGGTGAGCCCCACCAAGTCCCTCGGGTGCCCTGGGAGGTCCTTGCCCCAGTCTATGTGCACCTGCTAAGCTTTCAGCTCTGAGGCCCAGGGAAGCCCTGCTCAGCCGGCTCAGCCCATGAGCACATGCATTATGGAAGCCGGTTCCTGGGTCGGGAGTATCTAGTCGGAGGGATTCTGTCTCACTTCACCCAAACTTCGAGTTACCTCATCCTGGAGTGAGAGTATTGTTCAATGAATTTGCAGCTCAGCTGGGGTTCCAGATGGGGAAATGAAGGCGGTGGGAAGATCCCTTTGTATTTTCCTACCGTGAGGGGTCACTGTCTTCTCCCTGTCATTATGAGACCGAAGTACTACCAGCAGCGTCAGCCCAGCTCTGCAGGGGCTGGTGAGGGGTGACGGGGGAGAGCGGAGTCAGTGCCCAGCCCTGGTGAGGCCAGGTTAGAAACAAAGGCTGTAGGACATGTCAGCTCCTGCTGATTTCTTCCTCTCTTCGCTGTCTTCCCACCCTCAGGGCTTGGCATTTATAGCCACCAGAGAAAGCTTAGGAAGGGCAGGGCCAGGAAGGAGGAGGTAAAGGAGGGTAATGATCTGCAGGCAGCAAAGAGTAGCTTCATCCTGCACAGCTGTGTTCCACCTGCTGCCCTCGGGCCACTCACACCCTCCCCTCTCCCCAGATACCACTCCCCACCATGTTAAATCCACTGGGTGTCATACATGTTAGAATTTACGCTACACACACACTCACACACATTCTAGGCTGACTTGCCCCAGGGAGAACGGCATCACAGGAAAAAGTTACCAGATAGTCAAGCAGCACAGTTGCTTTTATCAAAGAAAAACAACCAACTAAAAATATACTACTAGGTGTCCCAGAAGTAATGGGTTGGAGAAATACAAAGAAACTCATAAAACACTTAATAAATATCATTGAAAGGGGTAAAAGATAATATGAAGAAGGAACCATCAATTTTGAAGAAGAATCAAATGGAAAGACTATAAATATAATATTGAATAAAAACACCTTAATAAAGGGATAAATAATGGATAAATGCAACCCAATGGTAAAGTAGTTGGCTACTTTACTTCAAAGTAGTTGGCTCTAGGATCTTTCCCAAGGAGCAACAGAAAAAGAGATGGAGTTTATTGGGAATTTTCAAAAGACATAGAATAGCAACAGAATTATCATTATAAATCACCAAGAACAGAAAAATGAACCACAGAAAGGTAAAAGTAGTAGAAAATTCCCAGACTCAGAAAGAAAAGAATATGTGGTAATATGTTTGGTAAGCTGGATAAAGTAAACATATTTCTGGGAAAATATAAATTCCAATGTGGGTACAGGAAGAAATAGAGAAATTACACAGAACAATATACAGAAGTAAACGAACATGATGAAGAAGGTCCCCACTCATTCCCAAAATGGAGTTCAGTTTCACAGATGCGTTTTACCAAATGTATACATGTCATTTGACAAAATAGAAAAATAAGGAAACTTGTCAACCCTGCTCACCCTCCCTCACATTCCTTCCCTCAGAAACCACAAAAAAGGCTCTCATCCACATTTTAGCACCTCACTCCCTCTGCCTTCTGACCTTCCCTGGGAGCATCCCTGGGTGCTGCCATCCCCTCCCCGTGACATAGGGTCCCACCTTCAGTTGGGATCTGGGAGTAAAATACTACCTTGTTAATGATAGTCACCTCCTGATCTATTTCTTGCCATATCTGAATAATAATATAACCTATATTTTTATTTTTTTAAAAGATTTTACTTATTTATTTGAGAGACAGAGATCACAAGTAGACAGAGAGAGGAGGAAGCAGGCTCCCCGCTGAGCAGAAAGCCCGATGCGGGGCTCGATCCCAGGAGCCTGGGATCATGACCTGAGCCGAAGCAGAGGCTTTAACCTACTGAGCCACCCAGGCGCCCCACAACCGATATTTTTAATACAGAAATCTTATTGTTACAAGTATTGCACGCAGAAAAGAGATCTCAAATTGTTGAAAATGGAAACAAAACAACAAAAGCAAGGACCCCGCACCCGTCGTCCCTGCGAAGGGAAGCCTCTTGAGGGAGACAGGCGGGAATACTAGCTGAGAGGCGGAGCAAGGTGTTGACCCTGATGCATTAAAGAAAGCCAGGATTTGGGACGGAGTCGGGGTGAAGGTCTGAGGAAACACAGAGGTATTTCCTGGCCTAATGACTCCCCAGCTGTTGAGGGATCCCAGGGGATTGGAAACATTTTCCCACAGAGCTGGCATAATAGGCTGGTCTGGTGGAGGTTGGAGAAGAGATTTGGGTCATGCTAGAGCCAGCGGGGCCATAGGAAGCCATAGGCTCACTTCTTCACGGGCCCTGAAACCTTTCTCACGATCCAAATGCCAGTGGTTCCAGGCCTTTCTCAAGTGTGCCAGGTGCAGAGGTGGACACATTTGTATACCACGATAGGCAGGGATCCAAGCAGGGGCTCAAGTCAACATTGTGCCCAGGGTTTTTGAGTGGCACTTGCCAGCTTCGCTTTGAAGATCCAGTGGGGCTGGATCTCCTTGCTGTGAGTTCCCCAACCCTGGATGTAAATGTAGTGAGCCTGGAGCTTCCTGAATCAGAAAAGTGGGGGGTCCTACTCTGGACAGTATGCTCATCCAGAAGGTCCACTACTGGGATTGTAGAAAGAGATAATTTGTCAAGAAAAATGTGTGTCTCTGTTTAGGCAGAGAATGAGCTTTAATTAAAGGAAAAATGGAAGGTAAATCTCTTGGGGCTGAGAGTTCTTTCTGTTTACAGAACCGCTATGGTGTCGGTCATGTCTCTCTGAAGGTAAGAGAAGCCAGGGAGTTCCGGGATGTTTAGGACCCAGAGAACTAAACAAGCATTCCTTATTTTGCTAACTAAGCAGATTGAGACAGACTCTCTGGTAAATCTGAAAATTTGACTTTGCTCAATTGTAAGCGGTAAATTTTCCAAGTTAGATGTTCCTGCCAATGAATGTGACAGAAAAAGGAGCCTCTTTTTCACATAACATTTTATTGTCTCTCTAGAATGAAAACTTCTTCTCTAAAATTGAGAAACATACTTAATGACCTAGGTATTGGAATAGCCTAACTAGTACAAAAAGGTTTAATGACGATTCATAAGGTGGGCTCTTTGGTAACACTTGAAATTTACTTATTTACTTACTTTCCTTTTAAGTTTTCACTCTTTAGTCTCCATCAGTCAGAGAAACACAAATGCTATATGACTTCACTCATGTGGAATTTAAGAGAGGAAACAAAGAAAAAAGGTGATCGCTTGAAATTTAAACAAAACTTATGAGCAATTACTAAAAACTTCCCCTCCCCAAATGAGTTTTTAATTTCACCAACACTGCACAATTCCATAAGAGATTTTGGGTTTTGAGTGGTTTCTAATTCACTACCCCCCATTGCAAATGTTTAAAATGAAAAGAAAGAAAATATTTTAAGGGGCGCCTGGGTGGCTCAGTGGATTAATCTCTGCCTTCAGCCCAGGTCATGATCTCAGGGTCCTGGGATCAAGCCCCGCATTGGGCTCTCTGCTCAGAGGGGAGCCTACTTCCCCCTCACTCTCTGCCTGTCTCTCTGCTTACTTGTGCTCTCTCTCTCTCTCTCTCTGTCAAATAAATAAATAAAATCTTTTAAAAAAGAAAAGAAAAGAAACTATTTTAAAACACAACGCGGTGTATTTCTGTATGTTGGCAACACCAGTTCCGGACTCTGACTCGCTGTTGCTCATGGTCGGCTGGTGACTGAATCCCACCAGGTCCTACTGTGTGCCTTTAGCCATCCCACCAGGCAGAGGCCAGGAGGCTTCAGAAGATCAATAAGCCCTGGCTGACAGCCTTTGGGGGAAGAGACCCGGACCTAAGTACAGACAGGTTCGAATCAGGGTTTCCTGGTGCCTAAGAATGCTGACTGACAGCTCCAAGCTGTGAGGGAAGTGTTCTCTATTCAGGAGGAGACGTGGGCTTCGTAAGAAGGGATGCACACCCAACAGAATTAGGAGTCCGCATCCTCAATTCAATGATTAGTCCCTTTACACTCCTGATGATCAGCTTGTTAAGTAGAAGCAACAGAAGAGAAGTCATTTCTCTTGTCTTCCCAATTGCAGTAATCGGTAGCCTGGTGAAGAACTAGTAAAGGGTCAGGAGATCTTTTGACAGCTGAGCCACTTATGATTTTTTTTTTTTTAGATTTTATTTATTTATTTGACAGACAGAGATCACAAGTAGGCAGAAAGGCAGGCAGAGAGAGGGGGGAAGCAGGCTCCTTGCTGAGCAGAGAGCCCGATGTGGGGCTTGATCCCAGGACCCTGAGATCATGAACTAAGCTGAAGGCAGAGGCTTAACCCCCTGAGCCAGCTAGGCTCCCCGAGCCACTTATGATTCTATTAATGTTAAGGAGAACATGATGGGAATGAGTAATGATGTTAGTACTTAGGGACTATGGTTCTTCAGGAGAGATAAAAATCTTAGGAGGATTGGTGACACCTTGTCTTCTCTTTTCTCTCATTATACTTTCTGTACACATACTCTTTTGCATTTATTTACTGGGATCTTATAGATTTACCATCAGGTAAGAATGAATCGTCTTTCTATGTATGTATAATCATTTTTACTCCCCAGTCACATGACTCATTTTCACGAAAGCATAGCCTGGGTCTGGTTATTTCTCTCCTCTGCCCATACCACCCCCCCTCCCCCGTGTATGCCCAACAGCTAATCTGGTGATGGTTGCATAGAGGGCAGTCAACGAATAGTTGATAAATGAATAAATGAAGGAACGTGTCATTGTAGGGAATTTTGAAAACCCAGAATAACACTAACAAGACCCACTACCTAGAAACATGGATCACTGTTTGATGTGCAACTTCTCAGGCTGTGTTTCACGGTGGGAAGATGTCTTTGAACATTTGAAAAGTGAGATCATATTCTATTGCACTCGTTTCCCCTTAAGACATTATCTATGTTGCTCCATTTCTCATCAAATGCCCGCCTGCAATTTGAGTATATGTAGAAACCGTACTGGGTCTGTCTGAATCTGGGGCTTGGCTCTTGACTTCTATGCCATGCTGCCTCCAAATCCAGGTGGTTGGATTTTAGGATCTGTGATGGGAACTCAGTGTTACAGTCTGTACTGGAAAGGTATTCTGGTATTTCGCAATGGGACATTCTGTTAAAGTTGAGCATGGACTAATGGAATGGGGCAAAGTCCAGATTTCTACTACCAGAAGCTCAGACTGCCATGACCCATGGCATTCTCCCAACCAAATCATCCAACCTGGAATTTCCATAAACCACTCCTCATTTTTTTTAAAGATTTTATTTATTTATTTGACAGAGAGATAGAGATCACAAGTAGGCAGAGTGGTATGCAGTGGGAGAGGGGGAAGCAGGCTCCCCACTGAGCAGAGAGCCCGATGTGGGGCTTGATCCCAGGACCCTGAGATCGGGAACCGAGTCTAAGGCAGAGGCTCAACCCACTGACCCACCTAGGTGCCCCACTTCTCATAATTTTAAAGGGTGTACAGTTTCCCAGAAAACAACACTTGCTAAGTTATGGAGGCAAGGAGCTAGAGCAGAAAAAGCACTAGTCCAGGCATTGTACAGTTCTGGTCTGTGAGGGATTCATTTATATTCTCTATAGCTTCTCCATCTGAAAGGGGTTTGGAGGTAGAGTGTTTCTTGCTGAGCAAAAGAGAGTCATTCCTAGGAGATGTGGTAGATCAGCCTTCCACAGTCCAGCATCTCACACTCAGTCCCAAAGTAATAAATAACCCGGCCTGCTGTCCCTAACCCGTATGTTAAACCACTGCTTCCTTTACCCTTGTTTTTATGTCCCTGCTTTTGCTGGACCTAAAGTAATTTCTTTTTGGGTCAGGCTCAACCCTCTCTGTGCTCTGTCTGCCCATTCACCACTGCCTTCCCATGAGCCCTGGGCGAGAAGGCTCTGTGGGGAGTACTCCCCTTTCTCATCGCCTATTTCCTTCCCCTGTTACAAAAACCTGACACTTGCCTTTCCCATGTCGGTTCCACTTTATTGTCATCTTTTCCCATGTAGACCTCCTGCAATTGCTGAACAAGAGAATGGGAGAGACGGGTCTACATCCTCTTTGCTCCCCACGGCCATCTGCACATTCTTTACCCCTGTTAGAGTAAGCAGTCAGGTAGGTTTTAACAGGACGCCCAACAGTCAGCCAAAGGGGGATTCCTGGTCTGCTATCAGGGGAACGCGAGAGACTCGTCCTGGCAGCACTCCCAAAACAAAACCACAAGAAACAGGATCAAACAGATGGTCCCAAGACAAAGAAGGCTGAAGACCCTCACCAAGTAAGGGAGAAAAGGCGAGAAACTCTGCTCCCCCCAAATCCCCTCCCCCATGTAATAAATATTCCAACCCCTAGTTAACAACTCAATAAAAGAGAAAAAGAGACACCCAAACTCCAGGGTGTGTAGCTTTCCCTTGAGCTCACCAGCTCTCACGTCTTGGGAGTATACTCTTGCTTTAATAAACTTTCCTTCTTGTACCACCCAACTGTTGTGTCTAGTCTGTCTTTGAATTCTTTCTTGTAACAGGACCAAGAGCCTCTGGCAACATCCCAGGACTGGCTGAACAGAGGCCTCAGGGTCCAGGGGTCTCCCCAGTCCACCCAGCAACACCCCCAATGCTCTTTGGAGTGCCTTCTCCTAAGTCCCCATCAAATTCTTTACTACCCATTCTCCAGCTTTACCAATGTTATCTGCACAAGTGATTTCCCAAATATGGAGATTGTCAAACACAGGCAGTCCCGAAGTCCACTCCAAACTTTCAGAAATCAGAACCTTCAAGATTCTGGCCTAGGAATCAGCATTCATAAAATGCCCACCAGATGGTCTTGATAGAGACAATCTAATTAGTACTGTTTGAGGACAAAGCCTCTCTCAATTACTTTTGTTGATAGATCTCCCCACTCTTCTCCCACCTTCATGGAAAATTTCCACTAGTCATTCATAGCCCTCCTTCTGTTCTTGGCTGCCAACATTCTTAGTGACATTAATAATATTGCTGAACCTTCCAGCATCCTGGTATCTAAGACCTTGGTCTTCCTAAAGCCCTGATATACAAATATCTGGGCAAGGAATGTTCCAGATGAAAGGAATAATTTTCCAAGCCCCCAGGGTGAGATGTGCTTGAGAGTTTGAAGAACAGGGAGGAGGCTAGTGTGGCTGCAGCAAAATGAGTGAGAGGAGAGAAGTAGGAAATGAGGTGTAAGACTGAGTAGTCTTAGAAGCCATTGAAAGAGCTTTGGCGTCACTATGGGTAAAACTGAGATCCTCTGGAGGGTTTTGAGCAGAGTGACATGGCTTGCCTTTGTGTTCTAACAGTCAGGTTGCTATGTTGAGAAGAGACTAGTTGGAGGCAAGTGTGGAAACACAGAAGTCAATTAAGAATTCATTACAATAATCCAATGATGGCCCGTAATAACAGGATGGACATGATAGAGTAAGTGTTAAGTATTTGCTTTCTGGGTATACTCTTTTTTTTTTTTAAAGATTTATTTATTTATTTATTTGACAGATCACAAGTAGGCAGAGAGGCAGGCAGAGAGAGAGGCAGGCAGAGACAGAGGAGGAAGCAGGCTCCCCGCTGAGCAGAGAGCCCTATACAATACGGGGCTTGATCCCAGGACCCTGGAATCTTGACCTGAGCCGAAGGCAGAGGCTTTAACTCACTGAGCCACCCAGGTGCCCCTGGGTATATTCTTTGACAGTAAATTCAACCATTCTAAGTAGGCTGGGATTTTATTGCATGCAAACAATGTCCGTGTTCATCTCTAAATGGCACATCATTCTTTCAAAGCTTTTCCATTCTTCTTAACCTCCAAACTCCACCATCTCACTACTTCTATCCAACCACGTAGATCACTTCCCCTTCACTCACTCATTGTTACATTCAATCAACAAAAATCACTGAGAACCTGTTAGGTGGGGTGCTCTGCTAGGTGTAAGAGATTTAGCAGATTGTCAGGGAAACCAGACAAGGTTCCTGTCCCTGGGTTTTGTGCACTGTGGGTCCAAACTCAGTAATGCAAACAGGTAGAGACTGATGAATCCTGGGACAAATAAAACACCGGTGTTTCTGGTTTCCTTCAACTCTCTGTCCTTCATCTCTAAGTATATCTTCCTCATTCTCTTCTTTCTTTCCTTTATTAGGAAAAGACCTGCTCCTACTACATTCTGGGTAACTCCATCCTCAGTGGTCCTCTCAGCCCTCAGACCTTGGAGTACATTTATGCCCTCATTCACTCTCTCTTTGTTACTTCTCTCCCTATACCTCATAACCCTCCCTCATCTTTAAATGAATCCTCCTTTGACCTTCACATGTGTGTTAATTCAGTTAAGTCAATAAGTATTTACTGAGTGGTGAGATCCAATTTCCCACTAACTTCAAGTCTGCACTTTGGCAACTGAATGTGCACAGGGAAAATCGTGGTGATTATTCTCACTTTAAATTCGTGATCATTATCCTCGAGCTTTCTTGCAATCCCACTACACTTCCCAAGTTTACTCACTTTGCCATTCTCCTAGATGACCATATTTCACTTTTCTTCTAGAACTTCTGCCATGCCTCCTCTTCCATCCTCCTCTCAGCTGATGACTCTGCTTCCTATTTCACTAAAAAATAGAAGCAATCCAAAATGAACTTCCATGGGCTCCGACCACCAAATGTACCGATGTACCTGCATTTATTCACAGAAACTCCGTCTCTCTTGTTCCAGGGGGTGACCTGCAGGCAACAGTGACACATGTCGCTACTGAGTGATCAAGACACAAACATCAATATCCATTCAAAAATTTAACTGCAAACACAGTCTCATATTATCAGGACTTGGGTGATAGAAAGTTAGGGTAACACAGCCATCTGTGTACAGAAATTCCAGTTCCAGTAGAAAACGCTATCATCTAGCTCCTTGAATCTGAATACAGATAAATCTTAGATGGATAATTTTAAATTTATTCAGCCCCCAAAATTCTGGTATATTTTATTATGCAAAAATTATTTGCATTCATTATCTTTTTTTTTTAAACTCAGGACTTGAACTCATAACCAGGAGATCAAGACCCGAGCTGAGATCAAGAGTTGGACATACACTTAAATGACTGAGCCACTCAAGCACCCCTGCATTCATTTTTTTTAAAAGATCTTATTTGGGACGCCTGGGTGGCTCAGTTGGTTAAGCAGCTGCCTTCGGCTCAGGTCATGATCCCAGTGTCCTGGGATCGAGTCCCACATCGGGCTCCTTGCTCAGCAGGGAGCCTGCTTTTCCCTCTGCCTCTGCCTGCCATTCTTGCTCTGTCTGCCTGTGCTTGCTCTCTCTCCCTCTCTCTCTCTCTCTGACAAATAAATAAATAAAATCTTTAAAAAAAATAAAATAAAAGATCTCATTTATTTACTTAACAGAGAGAGAGAAAGCGAGAGCACCAGTGGTGTGGTCGGAGGAGTGGCAAGCAGAGGGAGAAGCAGGCTCCCTTCTCAACAGGGAGCCTGATGTTGGACTCGATCCCAGGACCCTGGAATCATGACCTGAGCCCAAGGTAGCCGCTTAACTGACTAAGCCACCCAGGCGTCCCACGTATTATTTTTTTTTTTTTAAGAAAAACATTTATTTATTTATTTATTTATTTATTTTAGAGAGACAGAGAGAGAGCAAGAAAGAGTCAGTTGGATGAGGGACTAAGGCAAATTGTTCAAGGATGGTATTTCCTGTAATCTGAACCTCCAAAAAAGAAGCCAACTTGCTTGTCTGGACCCATTATTTGTCGGCCTGGTAATAATGTTATAACAGATGTAATTGACATTCTCTGTCCCCAAATGATACCTAAACATATAAGATACTTTGTGACGTCGAAGGGAAACTTAGCATATCTCTCTTCTCCTATATGCTAGATTTCATATTTGAAACAAGAGGTTGAGAATTTGAGATTCTGTATTTCATTCATATTAGCAATAACAGCAAGACAACAGTTGACTAACTAGACAGGACATTGAGAGTCAAAAAGAATAAATAGTACTTGCTGTCTTGTCCTAAAAGATCAGGCAAAGGGAAGGAGTAATAATAAGCTTAATTCTGTTTCAGGAAAATAATCAGCCTTTCTCTTCAATCAGTCTTTAGAGAGCTTGGAAAATGTCAACTGTGTACGCTGAACTATAGTCTGCAGAATTCTCTTTTTATGTCTGTCTGTCTGTACGTATATATTTAAGAGAGAGAGAAAGAGAGAGAAATTGAGAGAGTATGAGCACGGGAAAAGGCAGAGGGAGAAGGACAAGCAGACCCCCAACTGAGCAAGGAGCCCAACCTGGGGCTGGATCCCAAGACCCTACGATCATGACCTGAGCTGAAGTCAGATGATTAACCAACTGAGCCAGCCAGGTGCCCCAGATTGTCTTTTAGAATGTTTCCAGTTAGGAAAGGGATACAAGGTACAAGGGATAATTTCTTTGGAGAGTTGGAGACTATGTTCATATATAAACAGACCTCATCTTGCTGGGCAGACCCTGCCGATATTTCTGACTCACAGTGAGAAGAGAACAAACAGTGACACCCCAGGAAATACTAGTAAAAGCTTTCCCCTAACTTTCCCCTGACTGGGAGCCTGACCTTTCTCCAAATGCGCTGCCATTTACTCATAATGGATGTTCTATCATAGGTTTCTTAGGGTTACCGTTTTAGTCCCTTGCACCTAACACTCTCATTCCCACTAAGACATAACTCCAGGATTGAGTAGGTGAGGCAGAATCCCTCCGACTAGATACTCCCGACCCAGGAACCGGCTTCCAT